>NC_088420.1:8989811-8992311 GCF_034236695.1 Oncorhynchus nerka | reverse complement strand
AGGTAGTGGTGTGGAAGAGATAGAGAGAGAGGTGGTGGTGTGGAAGAGATAGAGAGAGAGGTGGTGGGCTGTGGAAGAGATAGAGAGATTTTATAGTAACATACTAGGGTGGTGGTGTGGAAGAGATAGAGGAGGGGTATTTTATAGTAACATACGAATGTATGGGTATTTTATAGAGGTATTTTATAGAAGGGGGGTAAAAAAGTAACATACTAGGCAGCATTTTCACAAAAGTAAATTCATGTAATATTTATGGGTGGGTGAAATTATACTAGGGTATGGGTGAGAGAGCGTATTTTATAGTAATATACAGATCATTTTATAGTACATTATACACTCAGGTAAATCTTATAAATGGTGAATATTCAGCCTAGGGTATGGGTATTTTAAAACCCTGGGATTCCGACTGTCGGGTATTTTATAGTAACATACTAGGGTATGGGTATTTTATAGTAACTGCAAGATTGACTGGGTATGGGTATTTTATAGTAACATACTAGCTATAAGATGGGTATTTTATAGCAACATGCATGTACACACAACACACACACACACACACACACACACACACACACACACACACACACACACACACACACACATTTTATACACACCCATTTTACCCTGTAGAGGGACATACTAGGGTTTGAACCATACTAGGGTACATAGCGTATTTTATAGTAACATACTAGAGTAAACCATGTAAATAATTCCATGGCTGATATATATTTTTCAAATGGAGAAATGTTTTTTTCACGAGTCAGTCTTTCTGTTTTATTTTATAGTAACATACTAGGGTATGGGTATTTTATAGTAACATACTAGGGTATGGGTATTTTATAGTAACATACTAGGGTATGGGTATTTTATAGTAACATACTATGGGTATTTTATAGTAACATACTAGGGTATGGGTATTTTATAGTAACATACTAGGGTATTTTATATAGTACTACATACTAGGGTATTTTATGGGTATTTTATAGTAACATACTAGGGTATGGGTATTTTATAGTAACATACTAGGGTATGGGTATTTTATAGGGTATTTTATAGTAACATACTAGGGTATGGGTATTTTATAGTAACTACTAGGGTATGGGTACTTTTATTTTATAGTAACATTTTACTACTAGGGTATGGGTATTTTATAGTAACATACTAGGTATGGGTATTTTATAGTAACATACTAGGTGGGTATTTTATAGGGTATTTTATAGTAACATACTAGGGTATGGGTATTTTATAGTAACATACTAGGGTATGGGTATTTTATAGTAACATACTAGGGTATGGGTATTTTATAGTAACATACTAGGGTATGGGTATTTTATAGTAACATACTAGGGTATGGGTATTTTATAGTAACATACTAGGGTATTATTTTATAGTAACATAGGGTATGGGTATTTTATAGGTATTTTATAGTAACATACTAGGGTATGGGTATTTTATAGTAACATACTAGGGTATGGGGTATTTTATAGTAACATACTAGGGTATGTATTTTATAGGGTATTTTATAGTAACATACTAGGGTATGGGTATTTTATAGTAACATACTAGGGTATGGGGGTATTTTATAGTAACATATTTTATAGTAACATACTAGGGTATGGGTATTTTATAGTAACATACTAGGGTATGGGTATTTTATAGTAACATACTAGGGTATGGGTATTTTATAGTAACATACTAGGGTATGGGTATTTTATAGTAACATACTAGGGTATGGGTATTTTATAGTAACATACTAGGGTACATACTAGGGTATGGGTAACATACTTTATTTTAGTAACATACTAGGGTATGGGTATTTTATAGTAACATACTAGGGTATGGGTATTTTATAGTAACATACTAGGGTATGGGTATTTTATAGTAACATACTAGGGTATTTTATAGGGTATTTTATAGTAACATACTAGGGTATGGGTATTTTATAGTAACATACTAGGGTATGGGTATTTTATAGTAACATACTAGGGTATGGGTATTTTATAGTAACATACTAGGGTATGGGTATTTTATAGTAACATACTAGGGTATGGGTATTTTATAGTAACATACTAGGGTATGGGTATTTTATAGTAACATACTAGGGTATGGGTATTTTATAGTAACATACTAGGGTATGGGTATTTTATAGTAACATACTAGGGTATGGGTATTTTATAGTAACATACTAGGGTATGGGTATTTTATAGTAACATACCATGGGTATGGGTATTTTATAGTAACATACCATGGGTATGGGTATTTTATAGTAACATACTAGGGTATGGGTATTTTATAGTAACATACTAGGGTATGGGTATTTTATAGTAACATACTAGGGTATGGGTATTTTATAGTAACATACTAGGGTATGGGTATTTTATAGTAACATACTAGGGTATGGGTATTTTATAGTAACATACTAGGGTATGGGTAGACCGTACATAGCTTAGACTCTAAACCCTATAGAGTAAATTATTCTGTTGCTTTACTTTTTTGCGAA
>NC_088420.1:8957311-8984811 GCF_034236695.1 Oncorhynchus nerka | reverse complement strand
CACACACACACACACACACACACACACAAACACAAAAGCCACCCTTTCCAAAACATTATTTTCCCCTCACATCAACATTTACTACAGTAACAAGGACACCTGGCTCCAAACAGGAAATGAGTTACGACTGAGGTAGGTAGGGTTGGATTTAAGACTGAGGTAGGTAGGGTTGGAGTTAAGACTGAGGTAGGGAGGGTTGGAGTTAAGACTGAGGTAGGGAGGGTTGGAGTTAAGACTGAGGTAGGTAGGGTTGGAGTTAAGACTGAGGTAGGTAGGGTTGGAGTTAGGACTGAGGTAGGTAGGGTTGGAGTCAAGACTGAGGTAGGTAGGGTTGGAGTTAGGACTGAGGTAGGTAGGGTTGGAGTTAAGACTGAGGTAGGCAGGGTTGGAGTTAAGACTGAGGTAGGGAGGGTTGGAGTTAAGAGTGAGGTAGGGAGGGTTGGAGTTAAGACTGAGGTAGGGAGGGTTGGAGTTAAGACTGAGGTAGGGAGGGTTGTAGTTAAGACTGAGGTAGGGAGGGTTGTAGTTAAGACTGAGGTAGGGAGGGTTGTAGTTAAGACTGAGGTAGGGAGGGTTGGAGTTAAGACTGAGGTTGGTAGGGTTGGAATTAAGACTGAGGTAGGTAGGGTTGGAGTTAAGACTGAGGTAGGGAGGGTTGGAGTTAAGACTGAGGTAGGGAGGGTTGGAGTTAAGACTGAGGTAGGGAGGGTTGGAGTTAAGACTGAGGTAGGGAGGGTTGGAGTTAAGACTGAGGTAGGGAGGGTTGGAGTTAAGACTGAGGTTGGGAGGGTTGGAGTTAAGACTGAGGTAGGTAGGGTTGGAATCAAAAAGATTAATAGAAGTACAGTTAAAGATCTAATCCAAAGGCGTGAGAATTGAGCCAGTTGTATTTCTTCTCCGGCCGCTCAGCTGCAGAGCAACACAAAGGGCCTCCTTTCCTTAGTGATCTCTCATGGCTAAGTATTTATGACTCCTGGAACCCGGTCCAACTTATGGAAACTAAATCTTTAAACACTTTTGGCAGACACATCTCATCACTCAGCTCCATTAACAGACACATCTCATCACTCAGCTCCATTAACAGACACATCTCACCACTCGGCTCCATTAACAAACACATCTCACCGCTCGGCTCCATTAACAGACACAGCTCACCGCTCGGCTCCATTAACAGACACATCTCACCACTCGGCTCCATTAACAGGCACATCTCACCACTCGCCTCCATTAACAGACACACTTCACCGCTCGGCTCCATTAACAGACACACCTCACCGCTCGGCTCCATTAACAGACATCTCACCACTCGGCTCCATTAACAGACACGTCTCACCACTCAGCTCCATTAACAGACACGTCTCATCGCTCAGCTCCATTGACAGACACATCTCACCACTCAGCTCCATTAACAGACACGTCTCACCACTCGGCTCCATTAACAGGCACATCTCACCACTCGGCTCCATTGACAGACACGTCTCATCGCTCAGCTCCATTAATAACAGAGACATTCTGTTGTTCTTGCCAAGCTAATTATAGAGTGCCTGTAGATGAAGAGGTATTTATAGTGTCCTCAGAGCCAGGGTCACACACCAGCTTCTATTCCATCTGTATGTCCTATGTTTACCACCCGCTCATTATTAATATATTAGCTGTAGCGATTTACAGAGGTCTGTAATATTTGAATGTCTCACTGAGATGTGCTGTAAAGCACACACACACACAGACCCCCCCCCCCACACACACACACACACACGTTTCAGATTTTGACAATGATGATCAAATCAAATCAAATGTATTTCTTTAGCCCTTCTTGCATCAGCTGATATCTCAAAGTGCAGTACAGAAACCCAGCCTAAAACCCCAAACAGCAAGCAATGCACTGTAGACCAGACCATCTAGAGTTCTCATCTATATTATTCGTAGCCGTCTATTTACCTCCACAGAACGAAGCTGGCACTAAGCCCGCTTCTCAAGCACAAATTTGTTTACATCCCTGTTAGTGAGCATTTCTCCTTTGCAAAAACAATCCATCCACCTGACAGGTGTGGCATATCAAGAAGCTGATTAAACAGGGTGATCTTTGCACAGGTGCACCTTGTGCTGGGGACAATAAAAAGCCATTGCAAAATGTGCTGTTTTTTCACAACACAATGACATAGACGTCTCAAGTTGAGGGAGGGTGCAATTGGAATGCTGACTGCAGTAACATCCACCAGAGCGGTTGCCAGAGAATTTAATGTTAATTTCTCTACCATAAGCCGGCTTCCAATGTCGTTTTAGAGAATTTGCCAACAAGTCCAACAGGCCTCACAACCGCATACCACAAGTAACCACGACAGCACAGGACCTCCACATCTGCCCTTTTCACCTGCAGGATCTTCTATGACCAGCCACCGGACAGGTGATGAAACTGAGGATTATTTGTGTCTGTAATAAAGCCCTTTTGTGGGGAAAAACTCCCCAGTGGGTAAGCGCAAGCCCTCCAAGGCCCAGCCATGGCTGCGCCCCTGTCCAGTCATGTAAAATCCATAGATAATTGCCTACTTGATATATTTAAATTGACTGATTTCCTTAAATGAACTGTAACTCAGTAAAATCGATGAAAATGTTGCGTCAATATTTTTGTTCAGTATATACACTGCTCAAAAAAATAAAGGGAACACTTAAACAACACAATGTAACTCCAAGTCAATCACACTTCTGTGAAATCAAACTGTCCACTTAGGAAGCAACACTAATTGACAATAAATTTCACATGCTGTTGTGCAAATGGAATAGACAACAGGTGGAAATTATAGACAATTAGCAAGACACCCCCAATAAAGGAGTGGTTCTGCAGGTGGTGACCACAGACCACTTTTCAGTTCCTATGCTTCCTGGCTGATGTTTTGGTCACTTTTGAATGCTGGCGGTGCTTTCACTCTAGTGGTAGCATGAGACGGAGTCTACAACCCACACAAGTGGCTCAGGTAGTGCAGCTCATCCAGGATGGGACATCAATGCGAGCTGTGGCAAGAAGGTTTGCTGTGTCTGTCAGCGTAGTGTCCAGAGCATGGAGGCGCTACCAGGAGACAGGCCAGTACATCAGGAGAAGTGGAGGAGGCCGTAGGAGGGCAACAACCCAGCAGCAGGACCGCTACCTCTGCCTTTGTGCATGGAGGAGCAGGAGTAGCACTGCCAGAGCCCTGCAAAATGACCTCCAGCAGGCCACAAATGTGCATGTGTCTGCTCAAACAGTAAGAAACAGATTCCATGAGGGTGGTATGAGGGCCCGACGTCCACAGGTGGGGGTTGTGCTTACAGCCCAACACCATGCAGGACGTTTGGCATTTGCCAGAGAACACCAAGATTGGCAAATTCGCCACTGGCGCCCTGTGCTCTTCACAGATGAAAGCAGGTTCACACTGAGCACATGTGACAGACGTGACAGAGTCTGGAGATGCCGTGGAGAACGTTCTGCTGCCTGCAACATCCTCCAGCATGACCGGTTTGGCGGTGGGTCAGTCATGGTGTGGGGTGGCATTTCTTTGGGGGGGCCGCACAGCCCTCCATGTGCTCACCAGAGGTAGCCTGACTGCCATTAGGTACCGAGATGAGATCCTCAGACCCCTTGAGACCATATGCTGGTGCGGTTGGCCCTGGGTTCCTCCTAATGCAAGACAACGCTAGACCTCATGTGGCTGGAATGTGTCAGCAGTTCCTGCAAAAGGAAGGCATTGATGCTATGGACTGGCCCGCCCGTTCCCCAGACCTGAATCCAATTGAGCACATCTGGGACATCATGTCTCGCTCCATCCACCACAGACTGTCCAGGAGTTGGCGTATGCTTTAGTCCAGGTCTTGGAGGAGATCCCTCAGGAGACCATCCGCCACCTCATCAGGAGCATGCCCAGGCGTTGTAGGGAGGTCATACAGGCACGTGGAGGCCACACACACTACTGAGCCTCATTTTGACTTGTTTTAAGGACATTACATCAAAGTTGGATCAGCCTGTAGTGTGGTTTTCCACTAATTTTGAGTGTGACTCCAAATCCAGACCTCCATGGGTTGATACATTTGATTTCCATTGATAATGTGTGTGTGATTTTGTAGTCAGCACATTCAACTATGTAAAGAAAAAAGTATTTAATAAGAATATTTCATTCATTCAGATCTAGGATGTGTTATTTTAGTGTTCCCTTTATTTTTTTGAGCAGTGTATATCATGCTACTAGGTAACTAATGTAACTGTGCAGCTAAGTCAATAAGTCTAGTTTATGGCCAAGTCCTATTGCTGCACCATTGTCCACTTTCACTACAGATGTCATATAGGCAGGTAAAAGGCATTGCATCTACTTTTTGTTGATGGGGCTCCCCCCCCCCCATATTTGTTGCTGGGGGGTGCTTTGAACAATGTTAAAATTATAATTTCTTCTACATTGTAACCATCTAAGCCAATAAGGTGGTGCTAGTACAATTAAATATATTCGGTATTGTAAATATTTAGAAATGCAAGTAGAACTGATGCAAGGTTTGAGCAGAAAGGAACAATAATTATTTAAAAAAAAAATTAAATAAAACTTTAGCCAGCATTCCCCAGTTGGCAATAACCTGCCTGCCCAATTTCATTTAATCACAAAAAAAAAGACATAAGGTCAATTTAACTAAGAATTGTTTTAAAAACAAGAATTCATTCAACTTTTGCCCAATCAGGCATTACCTTTGCAGTAACCTGAATAACTCACCTAGGATCGGGCAGCCTTCTGAGAATCTGGAGGCGAGCGAGTAAACTCCCACTGCCATCCGTTCCTTCTCCTTGCTAATGTGCAATCATTGGAAAATAAAATTGATGACCTACGATTAAGATAATCCTACCAACGGAACATGAAAAAACTAACATCTTATGTTTCACCGAGACGTGCTGAACGACGATACGGACAATATAGAGCAAAAAGGATTTTTCTAAAACCTAGAGAGGAACCAGGCTATGAGGGTGTGGCCAGTCCTCTTCTGGCTGTGCCGGGTGGAGATTATAACAGAACATGGCCAAGATGTTGACAGATTGAATGAAATAACCTGAAATGATGACTGAAAACCCCACTGTAAATAAAGATAAACCATGAAAACACATCCTCAATGCCTTCCTGTCTACTGTCTCAGAACCTGCCGTAGCTTAGCCATTGCTCGTGGAAAACAGTGCAGGACTTACAACAATGCTTTTCTCCAGCACCAACGCTAAGGAAAGAAAAGGAGGGAGGGGGTCTAGAGAAAGCTGTCAGTGCTGTCTGCTAGCACATAGCTGATTTAGTCTGCCCTATAGAGGCGCTAGAGAGGAGAGAGGAGTATGTCACCCCTGATTATTCAGTCAATTCAGCCAATCAGTGAATTATCCCCCTTCTGGCCCCGCCTGTTACCGTGTGGTACCACTCCAGGAGGGACAGATAGAGGATTATGGGGTACAGGAATCAGCCCCCACGTTAACCCGGGATGTCCTCTTCCATTCTCTAAACTCTGTTCCAATTAAGCTCAGGAGTAATACAGACCGTCATTAGCTCGGACATAGTTATATTTTATTCTGAAGCGAACTGAGAGGCGACATCATCAAGTGGATATAGGAAATTAAATCTGAATGGAGAGTTTGGAGAGGTTATGCTCCACTCACTGCACAATGATCATTCAGTGGATTCGACAACCACACCCGACTCTCCATTACATATACTCAGTGAAGTACTGAACTAATGGTTTTTAATTTGATGCTAATTCAGATATAGAACATTTCAATAGCACTTGGCCGTGTGATAAATGTCAACATGTGTTTTCCAGAGCTATTGCCCCATGTCTATAATTGGATTGTGTTGAATATTACATTTATTTTTTCCCTTCTTTAAAATTCAGAGGACCGCAACAGAGAGAGAGAGAGGGAGGGAGGGAGGGAGGGAGGGAGGGAGGGAGGGAGGGAGGGAGAGGGAGAGAGAGAGAGAGAGAGAGATAGAGAGAGAGACAAAGAGACAAAGAGAGAGACAAAGAGAGAGTGTGAATCAAATTGAATTGAGAGAGAGAGAGAGAGAGAGAGAGAGAGAGAGAGAGAGAGAGAGAGAGAGAGAAAGACACCTAGTACTAAAAGTTATATATATAACAGAAAACGTGCAGGTAGGGAGAGAGAGAGAGAGAGAGAGAGAGAGAGAGAGAGAGAAGAAAGAGAGGGAGAGAGACACCTATTGTACTAATAGTTTACTTGTTCAATGAATAGGAATATGTATATATAACAGAAAACGTGCAGGTGTGACAGGTTAAAGGACATATTCATAGCCTGTTATACATTGAAAAGTATTAGTAAGTTCATAGTATGTGAGGATCTTAAAACATCTAAGGTTAAAATATGCATTCAGTATTAGTTGATAGAGATTGATAACATTCATATAATTGTGTTAAAGTTCAAATCTGTCAAAGGGTACGAATTGTGAGAGTAATGTGTAAACGTTATATTGATTACTTTATTTTGTGGTGCCTAAAAGTGTTAATCTGTGATCTACGAAATGCTTTTAATCTATGAGCCGGAGATCGATTGCTCTGGTCTCCACCCATATTCCTGGGGAAATTCGCGGTCTTTTTCTCATTGAACTAAATGTTGACTTGAGAATACAACACCGTATCACTCTCGTGATTATTTCTCCCCTGTTTTCAGGTACTTTATTGATGATAAAAATAGTAATTTAAATGTTATAACTAGCGAACATGTCAAGAGTGTTTAAGGTGTGTTTTAGTAACGTCTTGAGGAAGTTAGAGTTAAGTTTGAAGAGAGTAATATTAGCCCTGCTCGGTTGAAGTGAAGGATAGCATCGTACTGAGAGTAGCTGCCATTTTATGTCGATTGTGAATGAACGTGCGTGTTGTTAATAAGATATTTTGCTGTGTTATTTGTATAATGGGTTTTCTGTTATGTAATGTGTTACTTTTGTGAAATGATTGAACTAAATGTTGACTTGAGAATACAACACCGTATCACTCTCGCATAGCATTAATGACTCGCATTATGATGTTCCTTGAAAGAGAGGAAGTCACAGAGTTAGAAGATGGCGGCATGTCGGAATTGTTGCTACTTAGAGACGAAATGACAGAGATGATCAGTGGCATAGATAACAAAACAGGGCAAATTGACCATGATATTGAACCAGCCGGAACACATCACAGAATAGAGGAACTGAGAACTGTAACCCCACAACAAGGGGCGGGAACTGAGCAGATTACTGCAGCCAAAGTCAGTGATTCTCTGCGTCAGCCCCAACACCATGCCAATCTTCAGGGGAGCGTGCCGCTCTCACCCAATGCACAGCCCAGCTCATACTGGCGCAAAGAGTTTAAAATTTCTGGTCAGATAGGTGAACCGGGCCAAAAAGAAAAACAGATTTTTTCCAGCCTTGCCCATCAGATTAAAAATGGACTTAACAGAGGATATCCTGAGGTAGAAATAGTAGACGCAGTAGTCAGGGCTATTTCTCCAGGCTCACAGCTACGCAGCTACTTGGAAGGTAAACCCCAGCTAACTCTTCCCACACTTAGATGTATCCTGCGTTCCCACTTCCAAGAGAAGAGTGCAACAGAGCTTTACAAACAGCTAGCTTCAGAAGCACAGCATAGCAAGGAGACCCCTCAAAGCTTCCTGATGCGCGTTTTAGATTTGAGGCAAAAAGTACTGTTTGCATCCCAGGAGTCAGAATCAGGGCTTAAGTATGACCCTGCTCTAGTCCAGAGCATGTGTTTACACACAGTCCTTACGGGTCTCCAGAGTGACAGTATCAGGATAGACATGCAGCCTCTCCTGCTAGAGAGCGAAACATCAGATGAGGTTTTGCTAGAGAAGCTTAACATTGCTTGTGCTAATGAGAGAGAAAGACGAAACAAAAAGCGGTTTAATGCCCCACAGCCTGCTACAACTGTAAGTGTAGTCCAGTTAGAGGATATGCCATCTGCAAAGTGTCCTGTGAAGGAAGCCAAAGCTACGATACCCGCAGAACTGTTAACAGAGTTAGCTGAACTTAAGACAGGTATAGCTTCTCTAAAAGGTCTCAGTGCAGAGATTGCTCAGATTAAGGAGACATTACAGCAGCCTATGTTTCAGTCACAGCCTTGTGCCTATGCCCCACCCCCAGTTAGGAGGCCAGATAGGGACCCCCAGCCACCTGTTTCCCAGCAGCAGTATTACAGCAACTACAGTCGGTCCCAAGCACTTGACCCTGCACAGCATCAATATGCACCTAACCGGTATACCAACCACTCTGCTCAAGCTCCAAGGAGGTGTTTTGTCTGCCAGCAGGCCAGAACAGATGCACGCTGCACACACTGCTTCCGATGTGGGAGTGGAGAACATTTTCAAGCTGGATGTAAAATCCGGGGAGCCAGACCATCAAGGGGAGGCCCCTTTAAACGGAAACGGGTTACCGCTGAGGGACGAGTGTTAACCGTAGCTACCAAAAAGTCCCAGAAATGTGCAAATTGTGCCAGAGAAGAGTCATTTGAGAACCTGAAACAATGTTCATCATGTAAAGAGACACTGTACTGTTCCAAAGTATGTCAAAACCAACATTGGACTAAACATAAGAAAAAATGCACTCACCTGAAAATTGACTCTACCAGTGAAAGGTTTTCCTGCACAGAGAAAAATGCCCACTCCTTACCATCCCTAGCTCAAGGTTGCCACCCCGTAAGGTCACCTCGCTAGTCGGCAGACAGTGCCTTATTGAGTGTCACCTGAATCGCCACCACCTCCAAGCTTTATGGGACACAGGCTCTCAGGTATCGGTCATTGATGAACGATGGAAAGAGGAATCTCTCCCAAACGCAAGGCTGAGAGATGTTTCAGAAATCCTGGACTCACCTGATGATCTAAGGTTGACTGCAGCAAATGGGACTGAAATGCCGTACCTGGGATGGATTGAAACAACTTTTCGTCTAGCCTCTGAAATTGACCAAACAAAGGAACTGATCATCCCAGTGCTGGTAATGAAAGGCTGTCACCTATCTCATCCCATCATAGGTTTCAATGTTATCGAGCACATCTTGACAATGACCGAAAAGACTAAACGATACAGTACAGTAAAAACAGCTTTCCCAAGCCTCAAAAGAAACAAGGTGAGGGCTTTTATACAGGCTGTTAGCGCAGAACAGACAGATGAATACACAGTGAAAACCAAGAAAGAGAAGGTTGCTGTACCAAAACACAGTAGCATTCAGATTGAGTGCCGTGTAGCTTCCCAGCCTTTCAAAGATGACATGACAATGCTTTTCCAGCCAGACCTGAACCCGCAGTGGCCAGATGACCTTGAGTTCTTTGACACACTAGTCAGAGTCAGTAAAGGTGTTTTTCCAGTTATCCTGCTTGATGTCTCTAACCCCACTGACCACGACATTGCCCTGCTAGGACGCACAATAATCGGTACAGTACAAACCATTATGACTGTGTTACCTGCCCAAGTCTTTGAAAAAACTGTCACCTCAGCCACAGTGAATCACACCAGCGTTCGAACCCCATGTACTGCTACTGAACAGTGGGATCCACCAGTAGATTTAACTCACCTAACCGAAGAACAGAGAGAGGTTGTTAGGCAAATGCTTAGAGAAGAGTGTCACTCCTTCTCCAGATCAGACAATGACATTGGCTGCATTGAACGATTGAAAATGACTATTTCTCTAAAGGACTCTGAACCAGTAAAGCGCACATACATGTCAGTGCCCAGGCCACTGTATCAGGAGATGAAGGGTTACATTTATGACCTCATAGTCCAGGGCTGGGTTAGGAAGTCAAACTCTTCATATTCCTCACCTGTCGTGTGCGTTCGTAAGAAGGACGGGACCCTCCGGTTGTGTATAGATTACAGAGATCTGAACAGAAAGACACATCCCGACCGCCAGCCCATCCCTCGGGTCCAAGACATCATGGACAGTTTAGGTGGTAATTCCTGGTTCTCCCTCTTAGATCAGGGGAAAGCGTATCACCAGGGGTTCATCTCTGAAGAAAGCAGACCACTGACAGCATTTGTGACACCGTGGGGACTCTATGAGTGGATACGTATGCCATTCGGCCTCATGAACGCTCCTGCAGCTTTTCAGCGGTGTATGGAGGAGTGTTTGGAAGGGCTCCGGGATAACATCTGCATTCCTTATCTGGACGACACGCTAGTTTTCAGTAAAACATTCGACAACCATGTGAATGATGTGCGAAAAGTTTTGCAGCGTCTCAGAGAGTATGGCATTAAACTCAAACCAAGTAAGTGTGATCTCTTTAAACCCCAGGTCCGTTATTTGGGCAGAATAGTGTCTGCAGAGGGTAGTCGAGTTGACCCAGCCGATTTTGAAGCAGTAAGAGCATTGAAAGAAATCAGACCAGAGACTGTGGGCCAGCTCAGAAAAATGCTTGGTTTACTCACGTACTACAGACAGTACATCAAAGACTTTTCTAGGAGTGCCAGCTGCCTGTATGACCTCCTGAAAGCAGATTCAGAGAAATTACCTGACCACCCACGGAAAACAAAAACAAAGAAAGTAAGTCATGTGGTGCCCTCAAACAAGCCAATCCTGTGGACTGACCAGCATCAACAGGCACTTGAACAGCTGATTGAGTGTTTGCTTCACCCACCAGTTTTAGGTTTCCCTGATTTCACTCAGCCATTTGTTGTACACACTGATGCGTCACACCAAGGCTTGGGAGCAGTTCTTTATCAAAAGCAAGAGGGGAAGCTTAGGGTCATTGCTTATGGCTCTCGAACCTTAACAGCAGCTGAGAAGAACTTTCACTACCACTCGAGCAAGCTAGAATTTCTAGCTCTAAAATGGGCAATCACTGATAAGTTCCATGACTATTTGTACTATGCTCCGACCTTCACTGTATACAGCGATAACAACCCACTCTGCTACATTCTGTCTACTGCAAAACTGAACGCAACCACTTCCAGGTGGGTTGCAGACTTGGCTGATTTCCACTTTACAATAAAGTACAGGCCAGGCAGAGAGAACGGTGATGCAGATGCTTTGTCAAGGATGCCACTGGATGTAGAGTCACTGATGAGAGAATGTTCTGAGGAGCTTCCACCAGACACCATCGCCGCCACGATACAAGCAGTTGAGGTACAGAAAGAGGCTGTTGTACCTTGGTCATTTTCAGCTGCATCGATGTCAGTATCAGCTGAAGGTGAGACAACCACTGCAACAACCAGCTCGATCCCAAAAGATGGGATAAGAGAAGCACAAGAATCTGATCCGGTCATCCGTCCTGTGCTCAATTTCAAACTGTCGGGTTCCAAACCGCCAGTTAAAGAGCAAAAGATATTCAGTCCAAAGACAAAATGCCTATTCAGAGAATGGGACAAATTGACAATAGACAGTGATGGCATTTTGTACAGAATCACTACAGCCCGCAAGCAGTTAGTTCTACCAGAGCAGTACAAAGGTAAAGTGATGGAAGAGTTGCACAATAACATGGGACACCAAGGTACTGACCGCACTGTATCACTAGTACGTGACCGCTTCTTCTGGCCATATATGCAATCTGACATCGAGCACTATGTGACTAAAACTTGTAGCTGTGTCAAGCAGAAAAGGCCAGCCCATGCAACAAGAGCTCCTCTGACAAACATTGTGACAACACAGCCATTTGAACTGGTATGTATAGACTTCCTTCATCTCGACAGATGCAAAGGGGGATATGAGTACATCCTCGTGATTGTTGATCATTTTACACGTTTCACTCAAGCCTACGCCACCACATCAAAGTCAGGTAAAACTGCTGCAAATCTCATCTTCAATGATTTTGCCCTGAAGTTTGGGTTCCCGTCCCGCATCCACCATGACCAAGGGGGAGAATTTGAAAATCAGTTGTTCCATCAGTTAAAGAAACTCAGTGGCATGGCGGGGTCCAGGACAACACCCTATCACCCGATGGGAAACGGTCAAGCGGAATGCATGAACAGAACATTGTTGCAAATGTTAAAGACACTAACTGAGACACAAAAGTCAAATTGGAAGGAGTCTCTGAACAAACTGGTTTATGCCTATAACTGCACCCGTTGCGAAGTGACTGGCTATTCACCATTTTATCTTCTGTTTGGGAGATCACCCAGGCTTCCAGTTGATATGCTCTATGGATTGTGCACAGAGGCAGGTTCCAGTAACCAGCGAGAATACGTGGAGAACTGGAAACGAGGGATGGAAGAAGCATACGCCATTGCAAATGAAAATGCTCAGAAAGCCGCTGAAAGAAGTAAGAAGTACTATGACACTAAAGTTAGGAGTTCAGTGCTACAGCCTGGCGAGCGAGTTCTGATTAAAAACCTGACACCAAGAGGAGGACCAGGAAAACTCCGTAACTATTGGGAAGATACAATTCACACAGTGGTGAGACAAATGGGTTCAGACCTGCCGATTTATGAATTGAGACCAGAAAAGGGTAGGGGACGCTCCAGGGTCCTGCACAGAAATCTGCTCATGTCCTGTGACCACTTACCTTTTGAGACACAACCAGAAATGACCAAAGTGGACAAAAGTCAGAAAACGAGGAGACACCAGCCTGCATCACAGACTCTAGATTCTGATGAAGACAGTGGGGATGAATATGACCTTCATCATGATCCGCTACAGGTTCCCACATCTCCTACAGTACCTGAGGAGAGGAATGCTGAACCAGCGAGAGAGTGGGAACACAGACCCCCAACAGTGAAACAGACAGTTGCAGTGCCAGTCCCTTATACACTACCAGCACAGCCTCTTGTTGAAAAGTGGCTGGAGGAGACAACAGTTAAAGACCTACCTGCTGAGGAGATTAACTTGCCTGCTGAAAATTTGCCTGATGATCGTCCACCAAGTGCCTTTCCTTCATATACTGATGCTGCTGAACCTGAGGAACCAGCCTACCAGCTGCCACAAAGAGAGAGACACCCTCCAAGACGTATCACCTATGATCAGCTTGGTATCCCTTCCTGCTACAGTATACAGCCACAGCCACAGTTGTTCCCTGTCTACTCTGCACCAGGACTGGTTCCATGGCTGCCATCACTACAGCAATGTTACTTTCAGCCACCTTACATGTATGGGCTTCAGCAAACATGAGGCTACAGAGTTGACATGTTTGACCATGGACTACGGTCAGATTTCACAGACTGTCAAAAGAGACAATTTACAGACTATGCATATAGATCATTAAAATTGATGGACTGTTGATCAATAGTATGAGAAAATACTGCTTATGTTATATAGCTGGTCAACAGATATGGACTATGAATATAACTTGTTAGTTATATTTGAACTGTGACCCGTGACTTCTGCTCAAGTACTACCTTACAGAAGAGGATTTTCTAGGTCCAGTGCATACGAACTGTTGAAGACAATGTTGGTAATGTTGGGACAACATTTATTTTGTCGGGGAGAGTGTGACAGGTTAAAGGACATATTCATAGCCTGTTATACATTGAAAAGTATTAGTAAGTTCATAGTATGTGAGGATCTTAAAACATCTAAGGTTAAAATATGCATTCAGTATTAGTTGATAGAGATTGATAACATTCATATAATTGTGTTAAAGTTCAAATCTGTCAAAGGGTACGAATTGTGAGAGTAATGTGTAAACGTTATATTGATTACTTTATTTTGTGGTGCCTAAAAGTGTTAATCTGTGATCTACGAAATGCTTTTAATCTATGAGCCGGAGATCGATTGCTCTGGTCTCCACCCATATTCCTGGGGAAATTCGCGGTCTTTTTCTCATTGAACTAAATGTTGACTTGAGAATACAACACCGTATCACTCTCGTGATTATTTCTCCCCTGTTTTCAGGTACTTTATTGATGATAAAAATAGTAATTTAAATGTTATAACTAGCGAACATGTCAAGAGTGTTTAAGGTGTGTTTTAGTAACGTCTTGAGGAAGTTAGAGTTAAGTTTGAAGAGAGTAATATTAGCCCTGCTCGGTTGAAGTGAAGGATAGCATCGTACTGAGAGTAGCTGCCATTTTATGTCGATTGTGAATGAACGTGCGTGTTGTTAATAAGATATTTTGCTGTGTTATTTGTATAATGGGTTTTCTGTTATGTAATGTGTTACTTTTGTGAAATGATTGAACTAAATGTTGACTTGAGAATACAACACCGTATCACTCTCGTGATTATTTCTCCCCTGTTTTCAGGGGCGTAACACAGGTAGAGGAGGAGTTGGCAAAGGAGTTGTCTGTCATTAAGAGGGGGCTGCAGCACAGAGAGTAGACTGTAGAGACTCCTTGAGAGAAGCTACAGTTCCTCACCACCCCTAATACCCCACTGACCCCCCCCCCCCCCCTCCCATACCGGCACCCCCAGTCAACAAAGAGGCTCACACCTACTACAGAGAGAAGCACTACTCCGGTAAACCCCACTGTGTCCATCCTCATTGACTCAAATGGGAAATTCATCCTAGATGATAAACTCTTCCCCCACCACAAGGTGTCCAAAATATGGTGCCCAAAAACACAGGATGCACTCCACATCCTGTCCCAGCCTGAATTTGGCACAGCAGGCCACAATATTAGGCCACACTCTCCTGCCACGCAAAGACTTTCAAAGATCCTCGTACCATTCAGAAAGTCAACGCTGACATCATCAGAGGGTGTGGCCTACTCCCGAACAGCATGTTGCTCACCACCCAACAATCACCCCAGAGCATCTGCACGACCAATCCCACCTAAGGAAGCAGACAGTAGGGATGTTTGCCAAGTCTCTAAATGATGTAGTCTCTAGAGTCTCTAAAGGTAGACAAACACCCCATGCCGCACTGGACAGAGGACCACCCAGAGACCCCTACCAGACCACTGCACCACCAAGAAACCCCAGGCCCATTTGACGCCACACCAGACCCAGCACACCCCGCAAGCCCCACCCACCACCAGAGCATCACCACTTCCATCGGCTTAGCCAGACCGGACCGGGCCCACCCTACTACCCCGCACCTGACCACCACCTCTACCAGACCAGAGAGGAAGCCCCACGGCCCAGAACTGGCCCTCCTCCACTCCACAGGGCCCAACAGCAGGACCAGCGCAGCTTAACAACTTAATAGTTAGTAGTTACTGTCTTACTGACTGCTGTACTTTCTTTTTGCAACATGAAATCACTATCCGTTGGCATGTGGATCAATCAGGGCCTAAACTCATCAACCTATCAGTCAGCATGTGGAACATTCAGGGCCTAAACTCATCAACCTATCAGTCAGCATGTGGAACATTCAGGGCCTAAACTCATCAACCTATCAGTCAGCATGTGGAACATTCAGGGCCTAAACTCATCAACCTATCAGTCGGCATGTGGAACATTCAGGGCCTAAACTCATCAACCTATCAGTCAGCATGTGGAACATTCAGGGCCTAAACTCATCAACCTATCAGTCAGCATGTGGAACATTCAGGGCCTAAATTCATCAACCTATCAGTCAGCATGTGGAACATTCAGGGCCTAAACTCATCAACCTATCAGTCAGCATGTGGAACATTCAGGGCCTAAACTCATCAACCTATCAGTCAGCATGTGGAACATTCAGGGCCTAAATTCATCAACCTATCAGTCAGCATGTGGAACATTCAGGGCCTAAACTCATCAACCTATCAGTCAGCATGTGGAACATTCAGGGCCTAAATTCATCAACCTATCAGTCAGCATGTGGAACAGTCAGGGCCTAAACTCATCAACCTATCAGTCAGCATGTGGAACATTCAGGGCCTAAATTCATCAACCTATCAGTCAGCATGTGGAACATTCAGGGCCTAAACTCATCAACCTATCAGTCAGCATGTGGAACATTCAGGGGCTAAACTCATCAACCTATCAGTCAGCATGTGGAACATTCAGGGCCTAAACTCATCAACCTATCAGTCAGCATGTGGAACATTCAGGGCCTAAACTCATCAACCTATCAGTCAGCATGTGGAACATTCAGGGGCTAAACTCATCAACCTATCAGTCAGCATGTGGAACATTCAGGGCCTAAACTCATCAACCTATCAGTCAGCATGTGGAACATTCATAAACTCATCAACCTATCAGTCAGCATGAACATTCAGGGGCTAAACTCATCAACCTATCAGTCGGCATGTGGAACATTCAGGGCCTAAACTCATCAACCTATCAGTCAGCATGTGGAACATTCAGGGCCTAAACTCATCAACCTATCAGTCAGCATGTGGAACATTCAGGGCCTAAACTCATCAACCTATCAGTCAGCATCAGTCAGCATGTCAGCATGGAACATTCCGGGCCTAAACTCATCAACCTCAACATATTCAGGGCCTCTCATCAACCTATCAGTCAGCATGTGGAACATTCAGGGCCTAAATTCATCAACCTATCAGTCAGCATGTGGAACATTCAGGGCCTAAACTCATCAACCTATCAGTCAGCATGTGGAACATTCAGGGCCTAAATTCATCAACCTATCAGTCAGCATGTGGAACATTCAGGGCCTAAACTCATCAACCTATCAGTCAGCATGTGGAACATTCAGGGGCTAAACTCATCAACCTATCAGTCAGCATGTGGAACATTCAGGGGCTAAACTCATCAACCTATCAGTCAGCATGTGGAACATTCAGGGCCTAAACTCATCAACCTTTGGACTGAAGAGTTCAGCACTGGAGTTCAACAAACATCTTAAAGATGTTGAGGTCAGGTTACAGAGAGGTAATGGTGCCATCACAGAAACACAGCTAAAGCAAAGCAATGCGAGTGTGCTCATCTGTGGGGACACAAATACGCACACAGGAACACCACCTGATCTAACGACCACACGAGGGGACAACTTTATTACAGGCTTGTTTCTATCTGTCTTAACCATAGAAACAACAGTGACAGCAACAGCAACATCAACAAAAACAGAATGGATCTGTTGCTAGAAGCCTGGGTCTGTACTTTGTCAATGGTAGGTTACTCTTTGGGGAGATTCACCTATTGCTCACCTCTTGGCCACAGCACAGTAGACTACATTATTACAGACATTGACCCTTTCTCTTTCAGCTCATTCTCCTCATTCACCGTCAAACCACTAACGCATATGTCTGATCACAGCCAAATTACCTTGTTTCTCAAAAGAACAGACATGGAAACAACCAGACATTCACAGCCCAGTAAGCTGTACAACATCAGAAATTCAGACAGATGGGCCCAAAACAGCACAGAAGATACCAGAAAGCAACCTGTAACCAAAATATTCAAACACTCTTAGATAACTTTCTGGACAGCACATTCACTCACAGTAAAGAAGGCATCATTCTAGCAGTACAAAACATCAACTATATATACAGACAAATGGCAAAAGAAGCACAACAGAAACAAAGAAGACCACAGATAAAAACTGGTTTGATGCAGATTGTAAAGTTATAAGGAAAACACTTAGAACACTATCCAACCAAAAGCACAGAGACCCAAATAATGGTGAATTACGCCTTCATTACTGTGAGACTTTAAAACTCTATAAACGTAACACTCAGCACCAAAACAGCACAGTACAACAGCAAGCAGCTGACACTAATTGAGGAGTCCATAAACACACACAACTTCTGGCAAAATTGGAGAAAAAAAAATCAAAACAAGAAGATTTAGCGATACAAAATGGTGACATATGGACCCATTTTAAAACACTATTCAACACCGTTCAAATTGACTCAAATGCAGAACAACGCCAAATGAATGACAAATTGAATGGGTTAGAACAATTACTGACCAGGAGCTCTATAAGAAACTAAACTATTACTGACCAGGAGCTCTATAAGAAACTAAACTATTACTGACCAGGAGCTCTATAAGAAACTAAACTATTACTGACCAGGAGCTCTATAAGAAACTAAACTATTACTGACCAGGAGCTCTATAAGAAACTAAACTATTACTGACCAGGAGCTCTATAAGAAACTAAACTATTACTGACCAGGAGCTCTATAAGAAACTAAACTATTACTGACCAGGAGCTCTATAAGAAACTAAACTATTACTGACCAGGAGCTCTATAAGAAACTAAACTATTACTGACCAGGAGCTCTATAAGAAACTAAACTATTACTGACCAGGAGCTCTATAAGAAACTAAACTATTACTGACCAGGAGCTCTATAAGAAACTTCAGGCCCTCAAATTTAAAAAAGCATGCGGACCTGATGGCATCCTAAATGAGATTGTTCAAACTCACTAGTGCAAAATTTCAATTGGCTATAATTAAACTGTTTAATTTGATCCTGAGTGTAGGTTATTTCCCTGACATCTGGAATCAAGGACTCATAACCCCAATCTTTAAGAACGGAGACAAATTTGACCCTAACAATGACAGAGGCATTTGTGTGAACAGTAACCTGGGGAAGGTTTTCTGTAGTATTATAAATGTAAGAGTTCTAAACTTCCTTAATAAGCACAATGTCTTGAGTAAAAGCTCAATTTGATTTATATTGGATTTATACCAAAACATTGTACGATTGATCATATTTACACCATACACACCCTGATAGATAAATATGTCCACCAAAATAATACCAAAATATACGCTTGCTATACACTTGCTTTATCAACTTCAAAAAAGCATTTGATTCTATTTGGCATACAGGACTGTTCTACAAAGTTATTGAAAGTAGTGTAGGGGGTAAAACATTTGACATAATTAAATCAATGTACTGGCAATATGTGTAGCATTGAAATTGGCAAGAAAATAGCAGAATTCCTTAACCAGGGGCGGGGCCTTCGTCAGGGTTGCAATCTGAGCCCTGCACTCTTCAATATTTACATCAACGAATTGGCCACTATTCTAGAAGAATCCTCAGTCTCCGCAATTCAGAGGTTAAATGCCCATTCTTCACAGATGATCTATACCTGCTGTCACCCACAGCACATGGCCTCCAGCAGAGCCTGGACCCACTAACTATGCCACTTTGTTTACATACTCATCTCATATGTATATACTGTACTCGATACCATCTACTGTATCTTGCCTATGCTGCTCTGTACCATCACTCATTCATATATCTTCATGTACATATTCTTTATCCCCTTACACTGTGTATAAGACAGTAGTTTTGGAATTGTTAGTTAGATTACTTGTTGGTTATTACTGCATTGTCGGAACTAGAAGCACAAGCATTTCGCTACACTCGCATTAACATCTGCTAACCATGTGTATGTGACAAATAAAATTTGATTCGATTTGATTTGATTTAGAGTAGTACTGCCAGAACTGGGCCCTGGCAGTAAACCCCAAAAATACTAAAATAATGATTTTCCAGAGAAGATCCAGATCTCAGGGAATTAGACCAAAGTTCTCAATTGGTACAACATATATAGAGTACTGCACACACTACAATTACTTAGGTTAAAAAATAAGCTCAACTGGACATCTTAATGAGGCAGTGAATGAACTGAGAGAGAAAGCACACAGGGCATTCTACGCCATTAAAAATAAATTCGACTTGAAATACCTATTAAAATTTGGCTAACACAAATTGAATGTGTCATTGAACCAATTGCACTTTATGGCAGCGAGGTGTGGGGTCCATTGCAAAACAAGATGTCACCCAATGGGACAAACACCCCATTGCAACCCTGCATGCAGAGTTCTGTAGGATTCTTCTACATGTCCAGAGGAAAACAACAAACAATTCATGCAGGGCAGAATTAGGTCAATATCCACTAATAATAATAAAAACATCTAAAATACAGTGACGCCCTCTCATATCATGACCAAGCCCTGCAATGCCAAGAGCTGTGCAAAGAAAAGAGTCCCCTCATCCAGCTGGTCCTGGAGTTGAGTTCACAAACCTGTTCTACTAACACACTGAACCCTCAGTCCCCTCATCCAGCTGGTTCTGGGGCTGAGTTCACAAACCTGTTCTACTAACACACTGAAGCCTCAGTCCCCTCATCCAGCTGGTCCTGGAGCTGAGTTCACAAACCTGTTCTACTAACACACTGAACCCTCAGTCCCCTCATCCAGCTGGTTCTGGGGCTGAGTTCACAAACCTGTTCTACTAACACACTGAAGCCTCAGTCCCCTCATCCAGCTGGTCCCGGGGCTGAGTTCACTAACCTGTTCTACTAACACACTGAAGCCTCAGTCCCCTCATCCAGCTGGTTCTGGGGCTGAGTTCACAAACCTGTTCTACTAACACACTGAAGCCTCAGTCCCCTCATCCAGCTGGTCCCGGGGCTGAGTTCACAAACCTGTTCTACTAACACACTGAACCCTCAGTCCCCTCATCCAGCTGGTTCTGGGGCTGAGTTCACAAACCTGTTCTACTAACACACTGAACCGTCAGTCCCCTCATCCAGCTGGTTCTGGGGCTGAGTTCACAAACCTGTTCTACTAACACACTGAACCGTCAGTCCACTCATCCAGCTGGTTCTGGGGCTGAGTTCACAAACCTGTTCTACTAACACACTGAAGCCTCAGTCCCCTCATCCAGCTGGTCCCGGGGCTGAGTTCACTAACCTGTTCTACTAACACACTGAAGCCTCAGTCCCCTCATCCAGCTGGTCCCGGGGCTGAGTTCACTAACCTGTTCTACTAACACACTGAACCCTCAGTCCCCTCATCCAGCTGGTTCTGGGGCTGAGTTCACAAACCTGTTCTACTAACACACTGAACCGTCAGTCCCCTCATCCAGCTGGTCCTGGGGCTGAGTCAGTCCCCTCATCCAGCTGGTCCTGGGGCCCTCATCCAGCTGGTCCTGGGGCTGAGTTCACTAACCTGTTCTACTAACACACTGAAGCCTCAGTCCCCTCATCCAGCTGGTCCCGGGGCTGAGTTCACAAACCTGTTCTACTAACACACTGAACCCTCAGTCCCCTCATCCAGCTGGTTCTGGGGCTGAGTTCACAAACCTGTTCTACTAACACACTGAAGCCTCAGTCCCCTCATCCAGCTGGTCCTGGGGCTGAGTTCACAAACCTGTTCTACTAACACACTGAAGCCTCAGGATCAGAACATTCAATCAATCAGAATAAAACAAATTACAACAGAGTCAAAACAAAACTACATTGCTTATTGGGAAACACAATCACGAGCACAAAGCAACATGCAGTGCTATCTGGCACTAAATCGACAGCACGTCGTAGCTAACTATTTGACCATGGTTACTGATCAAAACCTTAGAAAACCCTTGACAAAGTACAGCCTCAGTGAGCACAGCCTTTCCATTGAGAAGGATAGACACAGGAAAACATGGCTCTCTGTAGAGGAAAGGCTGTGCAACCATTGCACCACAGCAGAACCTGAGACAGAGCTGCATTTCCTGACAAAATGTTTAAAAAAATATAAAACAATTAGAGAGTGTCATTTCCCCATATTTGAAACCCTTATTCAAGGTTTCAAAGACCTCTCTGATGAGAGTAGGCTACCCGTCCTGTTGGGGGAGGACGCGGATAGCTGTGGTTTGGCAGCGCACTACATTGCTGCCTGCGATAAGATGAGGGACAGTGTCTGACCATTGGTTATCATTGTTACTGTCATGCCAATAAAGCACATTTTTGAGGGAGGGAGGAGGGAGGGAGGGAGAGAGGGAGGGAGGGAGGGAGGGAGGGAGGGAGGGATTGAGAGTGTGTGAATTGAATTGAGAGAGCCAGAAAGAGGGAGAGAGTGAGAGAGAGAGAAATAGAGGGAGAGAGAGAGAGAGAGGGGAGAGGGAGAGGGAGAGAAAGAGGGAGATGGGGAGAGGGAGAGGGAGTGAATTGAATTGAGAGACAGAGACAGAGAGTGAGTTGAATTGAGAGAGAGAGAGAGAGAGAGAGAGAGAGAGAGAGAGAGAGAGGAGGATGAAATTCCACAGTGTGCCATCACAGCAGCAAGATTTGTGACCTGTTGTCGCAAGAAAAAGGCAACCAGTGAAGAACAAACACCATTGTAAATACAACCCATATTTATGTTTATTTATTTTCCCTTGTGTACTTTAACCATTTGTACATTGTTACAACACTGTATATATAGACAGAAAGAGAGAGAGAGAGAGGAGGGAGAAAGAGAGAGAGAGACGGAAAGAGAGAGAGAGAGACGGAAAGAGAGCGAGAGAGGGGGGGAGAAACAGAGAGAGAGGAGGGAGAGAGAGAGAACTAAAGAACCCAGGTGATCCACAAGCTTATCAGAGCTTTTTATGTTGCTCTCCATATATTAAACTTCTCTACTGAACAAATAAACCTTGGAGTGGACAAAACCACGCTGCAAACATTCTCTGTTCCTCTCAAGGACAGAAAAATTAGGAATAATCAGGTTTTTACAGGAAGACTCATTGCTGGGTTAGAGTCATTTTTGGTAGGCAACTTTTTTGTGATTGGTTAAAGAAACACCAAACTTTACTCTGTCTCCAAACGGCCAGGAAAACAGAGCTTTCAGAACAGACCGTGATAAAATGTTAATGAGTCTTTCTGTAAAAACCTGATTATTGCTCATTTGTTTGTCCCTGAGAGGAACAGAGAATGTGTGCAGTGTGGTTTTTGTTCGCTCCAAGGTTTATTTGTTCAGTAGAGAAGGTAAATACTTCAAATAGGCATGCATTATTACTAAATGGGTTAGAATATCATTCCTTCATTTAGTGCATTATCATTAAGAGCAAAACAGACATAGTGTATTTCCTTCAGCATGCTTCCATTGACTTGTGTTACTCTAATGGATGAATTGTGGATCTATGATAATATTTCTATATTATATTATGTATTTTCTAAATCTCAAAGATGATCAAGAACCCCGCTGCTTTGAATGAAAAGAGGCAGAAGGCAGAAGGTCAACGTTTTCCTAACCCTGAGTGTGTCACAGTGCGTAAATAGGGCTGGCTACTGAATTTTGATCAGGATGAGAGCTAGACGGCTCTACACCGCAGCCCTCCCTCTCATCTCTGTACACATGGCATTAGTGTCGAGCATAAACACATAAAAGGGAAAGATTAAAGTAGGGTGAAGATAAAAGATTTGGGTGGGTTTGACGAGGAGTGAGTTCACGGGCTTGTGTGTGTGTGCGTGTGTGTGTGTGTGTGTGTGTGTGTGTGTGTGTGTGTGTGTGTGTGTGTGTGTGTGTGTGTGTGTGTGTGTGTGTGTGTGTATACAGTTGAAGTCAGAAGTTTACATACACCTTAGCCAAATACATTTAAATTCAGTTTTTCACAATTCCTGTCATTTAATCCTAGTAAAAATGCCCTGTTTTAGGTTAGTTAGGATCACCACTTTATTTTAAGAATGTGAAATGTCAGAATAATAGAAGAGAGATTGATTTGTGCTTCTACACCTGCATTGCTTGCTGTTTGGGGTTTTAGGCTGGGTTTCTGTACAGCACTTTGAGATATCAGCTGATGTACGAAGGGCTATATAAATACATTTGATTTGATTTGATTTGATTTATTTCAGCTTTTATTACTTTCCTCACATCCCCAGTAGGTCAGAAGTTTACATACACTCAATTAGTATTTGGTAGCATTGCCTTTAAATTGTTTAACTTGGGTCAAACGTTTCGGGTAGCCTTCCACAAGCTTCCCACAACAAGTTGGGTGAATTTTGGCCCAAAACTGAGTCAGGTTTGTAGGCCTCCTTGCTCGCACACGCTTCTTCATTTCTGCCCACAAATTTTCTGTTGGATTGAGGTCAGGGCTTTGTAATGGCCACTCCAATACCTTGACTTTGTTATCCTTAAGCCATTTTGCCACAACTTTGGAAGGATGCTTGGGGTCATTGTCCATTTGGAAGACTCATTTGCAACCAAGCTTTAACTTCCTGACTGATGTCATGAAATGTTGCTTCAATATATCCACATAATTTTCCCGCCTCATGATGCCATCTATTTTGTGAAGTGCCCCAGTCCCTCCTGCAGGAAAGAACCCCCTCCACAACATGATGCTGCCACCCCCGTACTTCACGGTTGGGATGGTGTTCTTCGGCTTGCAAGCCTCCCCCTTTTCCTCCAAACATAACGATGATCATAATGGCAAACAGTTCATTTTTAAATTTTTTAAATTATTTTTACCCCCTTTTTCGTAGTATCCAATTGTTAGTAGTTACTATCTTGTCTCATCGCTACAACTCCCGTACGGGCTCGGGAGAGACAAAGGTCAAGAGCATTAAAACTCGTTTAAGAAGCCGCACTGCTTCTTAACACAGCGCGCATCCAACTCGGAAGCCAGCCGCACAAATGTGTCGGAGGAAACACCGTGCACCTAGAGACCTGGTCAGCGAACACTGCACCCGGCCCGCCACAGGAGTCGTTAATGCGCGATGAGAGAAGGACCAGTGGCTTCTTCCTTGCTGAGCGGCCTTTCAGGTTATGTCGATACAGGACTCGTTTCACTGTGGCTATAGGTACTTTTATACCAGTTTGCTCCAGCATCTTCACAAGGTATTTGCTGTTGCTTTGGGATTGATTTGCACTTTTCGCACCAAAGTACGTTCATCTCTAGGAGACAGAACACGTCTCCTTCCTGAGAGGTATGATGGCTGCGTGGTGCCATGGTGTTTATACTTGCGTACTATTGCGTACTATTGTTTGTACAGATGAACGTGATACCTTCAGGTGTTTGGAAATTGCTCCCAAGGATGAACCAGACTTGTGGAGGTCTACAATTGTTTTCTGAGGTCTTGGCTGATTTCTTTTGATTTTCCCATGATGTCAAGAAAAGAGGTACTGAGTTTAAAGATAGGCCTTGAAATATATCCACAGGTACACATCCAATTTAATCAAATTATGTAAATTAGCCTATCAGAAGCTTCTAAAGCCATGACATCATTTTCTGGAATTTTCCAAGCTGTTTAAAGGGACAGTCAACCTACTGCATGTAAACTTCTGGCCCACTGGAATTGTGATACAGTGAATTATATGTGAAATAATCTGTCTGTAAACAATTGTTGGAAAAATGACTTGTGTCATGCACAAAGTAGATGTCCTAACCGACTTGCCAAAACTATAGTTTGTCAACAAGAAATTTGTGGAGTGGTTGAAAAACGAGTTTTAATGACTCCAACTTAAGTGTATGTAAACTTCCGACTTCACCTGTACATGTGTGTGGTAAACTGTCTATTAGGGATAACAAACATCGAACGTTTCAACAAAACGAAGGATGAATTATGCAAGGCCACACAAATAGAGCAGATAGGTATACCGACCGGCTCAGGTGGGAGAGCATGGCGCTTGCAACGCCATGGTTGTAGGATCGATTCCCCACAGGGGACCAGACTCATTACTGTATTGGCTCTGGATAAGTGTACTGTACGTAGGAGGGTGGCTCTGTGGCTCTGGCTAAGAGCTTCTGGATAAGAGAGTCTGCTAAATGACTCACTACTGTAGTGTCTCTGGATAAGAGAGTCTGCTAAATGACTCATTACTGTAGTGTCTCTGGATAAGAGAGTCTGCTAAATGACTCATTACTGTATTGGCTCTGGATAAGAGAGTCTGCTAATTGACACCCTACTGTAGTGGCTCTGGATAAGAGAGTCTGCTAAATGACTCCCTACTGTAGTGGCTCTGGATAAGAGAGTCTGCTAAATGACTCCCTACTGTAGTGGCTCTGGATAAGAGAGTCTGCTAAATGACTCATTACTGTAGTGTCTCTGGATAAGAGTGTCTGCTAAATGACTCACTACTGTAGTGGCTCTGGATAAGAGAGTCTGCTAAATGACTCATTACTGTAGTGGCTCTGGATAAGAGAGTCTGCTAAATGACTCCCTACTGTAGTGGCTCTGGATAAGAGAGTCTGCTAAATGACTCACTACTGTAGTGTCTCTGGATAAGAGTGTCTGCTAAATGACTCACTACTGTAGTGGCTCTGGATAAGAGAGTCTGCTAAATGACTCACTACTGTAGTGGCTCTGGATAAGAGAGTCTGCTAAATGACTCACTACTGTAGTGTCTCTGGATAAGAGAGTCTGCTAAATGACTCATTACTGTAGCGGCTCTGGATAAGAGAGTCTGCTAAATGACTCATTACTGTAGCGGCTCTGGATAAGAGTGTCTGCTAAATGACTCACTACTGTAGTGGCTCTGGATAAGAGAGTCTGCTAAATGACTCACTACTGTAGTGGTTCTGGATATGACAGTCTGCTAAATGACTCAAATGTAAACATACGTTTGACCTGTAATCTGCATGACATTTGTATATTCTATTTGGCTAACCAACCAAAAAATATAGGCTACTATATAATAAAAAATATAGGCTACTGTGAGAGGAGGTAGAGAGAGGTAACCCTCTAGCAGGGGCCGTGCTGTGTGTGTAGGCTACTGTGAGAGGAGGTAGAGAGAGGTAACCCTCTAGCAGGGGCCATGCTGTGTGTGTAGGCTACTGTGAGAGGAGGGAGAGAGAGGTAACCCTCTAGCAGGGGCCATGCTGTGTGTAGGCTACTGTGAGAGGAGGGAGAGAGAGGTAACCCTCTAGCAGGGGCTGTGCTGTGAGTGTAGGCTACTGTGAGAGGAGGGAGAGAGAGGTAACCCTCTAGCAGGGGCCGTGCTGTGTGTGTAGGCTACTGTGAGAGGAGGGAGAGAGAGGTAACCCTCTAGCACGGGCCGTGCTGTGTGTGTAGGCTACTGTGAGAGGAGGGAGAGAGAGGTACCCTCTAGCAGGGGCTGTGCTGTGTGTGTAGGCTACTGTGAGAGGAGGGAGAGAGAGGTAACCCTCTAGCAGGGGCCGTGCTGTGTGTAGGCTACTGTGAGAGGAGGTAGAGAGAGGTAACCCTCTAGCAGGGGCCGTGCTGTGTGTGTAGGCTACTGTGAGAGGAGGGAGAGAGATGTAACCCTCTAGCAGGGGCCGTGCTGTGTGTAGGCTACTGTGAGAGGAGGTAGAGAGAGGTAACCCTCTAGCAGGGGCTGTGCTGTGTGTGTAGGCTACTGTGAGAGGAGGGAGAGAGAGGTACCCTCTAGCAGGGGCTGTGCTGTGTGTGTAGGCTACTGTGAGAGGAGGGAGAGAGAGGTAACCCTCTAGCAGGGGCCGTGCTGTGTGTAGGCTACTGTGAGAGGAGGGAGAGAGAGGTAACCCTCTAGCAGGGGCCGTGCTGTGTGTAGGCTACTGTGAGAGGAGGTAGAGAGAGGTAACCCTCTAGCAGGGGCCGTGCTGTGTGTAGGCTACTGTGAGAGGAGGTAGAGAGAGGTAACCCTCTAGCAGGGGCCGTGCTGTGTGTGTAGGCTACTGTGAGAGGAGGGAGAGAGAGGTAACCCTCTAGCAGGGGCCGTGCTGTGCGTGTAGGCTACTGTGAGAGGAGGGAGAAAGAGGTAACCCTCTAGCAGGGGCCATGCTGTGTGAAGGCTACTCTGAGCGTGAGTGTATGACACAGGAACATGGAGGAGAGAGAGAGACGAGAGACCGCAAACAACCAAGCAGACTCCTGCTATAATACACTAATAGCTGCCATAGCTGGGTTATTTATCATCTAACATGGTTGCATAGTACCTGTCTTGACTACATGAAACCGGGAGAAGCTAGTTAAATTAGCTAGCTAGGCTAATTGAGGCAGCATGCACTTTCTCATCCTACAGTTACACACAACAACAACTCCATTCAGAATATAAAGTAGCAG
>NC_088420.1:8949811-8952311 GCF_034236695.1 Oncorhynchus nerka | reverse complement strand
CAGACACACCTACACACTGACAGACATAAACCTAAACAACAGACACAATGACAAACAGAAGACGAGTACACACACTTACACACACAGAAACACACTCACACGTCCCTGTCAGCAACCACACACAAACATACACACTGACACACAGACACACACACACACATACACACACAAACACACACACACATGCATGAACGCACGCACGCACGCACACAAACACACATACATACACACACACATACACACACACACATGCACGCACGCACACACACACAGACAGACACACAGGCACCTACACACCTTCACACTGACACACAGACATAGCTACACACATACACACAGACACACCTACACACAGACACAGCTACACACAGACACACCTTCACACTGACACACAGACACACAGCCGCACAGAAACACTGACACACAGACACGCTGACACACAGACACCTACACCCCTACACACAGACACACTGACACACAGACACACAGACACCTACACCCCTACACACTGACACAAAGACACACAGACACCTACAACCCTACACACAGACACACTGACACACAGACACACAGACACCTACACCCCTACACACTGACACAAAGACACACAGACACCTACACCCCTACACACAGACACACAGACACCTACACCCCTACACACTGACGCACTGACACACAGACACACAGACACACAGACACCTACACACACCTACACACACCTACACATAGACACACCTACACACAGACACAACTACACACAGACACAGCTACACACAGACACAGCTGCACACAGACACATCTACACACAGCTACACACAGACACACCTACACACTGACACACCTACACACAGACACAGCTACACACATACACACCTACACACTGACACACCTACACACAGACACACCTACACACAGACACACATACACACCGACACACTGACACACTGAGGTATAGGACTGGGGTATAAGACTGGGACTGGGGTATAGGACTGGGACTGGGACTGGGGTATAGGACTGGGACTGGGGTATAGGACTGGGACTGGGGTATAAGACTGGGACTGGTGTATACGACTGGGACTGGGGTATAAGACTGGGACTGGGGTATAGGACTGGGACTGGGACTGGGGTATAGGACTGGGACTGGGGTATAGGACTGGGACTGGGGTATAGGACTGGGGCTGGGGCATTGGACTGGGACTGGGGTATAAGACTGGGACTGGGGTATAGGACTGGGACTGGTGTATAGGACTGGGACTGGGGTATAAGACTGGGACTGGTGTATACGACTGGGACTGGGGTATAGGACTGGGACTGGGGTATAGGACTGGGACTGGGGTATAGGACTGGGGCTGGGGTATAGGACTGGGACTGGGCCTGAGGTATAGGACTGGGACTGGGACTGGGGTATAGGACTGGGACTGGGGTATAGGACTGGGGCTGGGGTATAGGACTGGGACTGGGACTGGGGTATAGGACTGGGACTGGAGTGTAGGACTGGGACTGGGGTATAGGACTGGGACTGGGGTTTAGGACTGGGACTGGGGTATAGGACTGGGACTGGGACTGGGTTATAGGACTGAGACTGGAGAATAAGACTGGGACTGGGACTGGGGTATAGGACTGGGACTGGGACTGGAGTATAGGACTGGGACTGGGGTATAGGACTGGGGCTGGAGTAAAGGACTGGGGCTGGAGTAAAGGACTGGGGCTGGGACTGGGGTATAGGACTGGGACCTAGGACTGGTATAACTGGGGTATAGGACTGGGGTATAGGACTGGGGCTGGGGTACTGGGACTGGTGTATAGGACTGGGACTGGGGTAAGACTAGGACTGGTATACGACTGGGGGGTATAAGACTGACTGGGGCTGGGGCATTGGACTGGGACTGGGGGGGTATAAGACTGGGACTGGGGTATAAGACTGGGACTGGGGTATAAGACTGGGACTGGGGTATACGACTGGGACTGGGGTATAAGACTGGGACTGGGGTATAGGACTGGGACTGGGACTGGGGTATAGGACTGGGACTGGGGTATAGGACTGGGACTGGGGTATAAGACTGGGACTGGTGTATACGACTGGGACTGGTGTATACGACTGGGACTGGGGTATAGGACTGGGACTGGGACTGGGGTATAGGACTGGGACTGGGGTATAGGACTGGGACTGGGGTATAGGACTGGGGCTGGGGTATAGGACTGGGGCTGGGGTATAGGACTGGGACTGGGACTGGGGTATAGGACTGGGACTGGAGTGTAGGACTGGGACTGGGGTATAGGACTGGGACTGGGGTTTAGGACTGGGACTGGGGTATAGGACTGGGACTGGGACTGGGTTATAGGACTGAGACTGGAGAATAAGAATGGGACTGGAGTATTGGACTGGGACTGGGGTATAGGACTGGGACTGGGACTGGAGTATAGGACTGGGGCTGGGTTATAGGACTGACAACCGCCGAAACATCTATCCTATGAGAACATTTCTGAATGGTACTCTGAA
>NC_088420.1:8922311-8944811 GCF_034236695.1 Oncorhynchus nerka | reverse complement strand
CAGACAATCTGCAGTGCCTCTATGCACATTCGTATGACTTTCTCCTAACCCACAAACACAGACACACACACACACACACACACACACACACACACACACACACACACACACACACACACACACACACACACCATACGTTGCAGCTACTAAATAAAAAATATCCTGTTGCTCATCCACTTTCCCCTTAATTGTATGCATATAATTCATAGAACTACCTCATCTACCACCAGTATCACTGCTATTGTTATTGATATTGTTCTTGTACATACTGTATATTATTTTGTTATTTCTCTACTGGCATTGATAAGTTTTGTTCTTTTTTTATATTGACACTTTCTAGTTTTGCTCTACTATGCAAATACAGTAACCATTTCACTGTACCATTGACATCTTCTGTATCCTGCGTATGTGACAAAATAAACGTTGATTATTATTATTATTATTATTATTATTTGATAGTGTTTAACGGAGACGGTAATGTGAAGAACAACATGACCTGCACCAAAATCACATTAGGATATAGGCTTATAGTAGGCTACTAGTTTTACCACTTTCAGTTTTAAACATCTTTAATACAGTACTCACTCTGTTTAGCACATGGCTTCAAATGTGAATCCTTAAAGACACGGGCGGGGCTAAAGCTTAAGAGGGTGTGAACGATGCTGAATGGGCGGGGCTAAAGCTTAAGAGGGTGTGAACGATGCTGAATGGGTGGGGCTAAAGCTTAAGAGGGTGTGAACGATGCTGAATGGGTGGGGCTAAAGCTTAAGAGGGTGTGAATGATGCTGAATGGGCGGGGCTAAAGCTTAAGAGGGTGTGAACGATGCTGAATGGGCGGGGCTAAAGCTTAAGAGGGTGTGAACGATGCTGAATGGGCGGGGCTAAAGCTTAAGAGGGTGTGAACTATGCTGAATGGGCTGAAGAGGGTGTGAACGATGCTGAATGGGTGGGGCTAAAGGGTGTGAACGATGCTGAATGGGTGGGGCTAAAGCTTAAGAGGGTGTGAACGATGCTGAATGGGCGGGGCTAAAACTTAAGAGGGTGTGAACGATGCTGAATGGGTGTAGACAAAGAAGAGCCCCCCATTAGGTATTCCAAAACATTCCAAAAGTGGGGGCTACAACCTTAAATTATAATTACTTTCGCATTGTTCCTCAAATGCTGTGTATGACGTACAATTTCAAGGAGGTCGGTCACATATTCCCGACTCGTTTGATCTGATTTGTTATGGGAGAATCTACTGACCCCTGTGTACTGTATGCACCAGTCTCTGGGCTAAAATAGATTTAATTTATTTTCAACAACTTTAGCTGGGTGTGACTGAACTCGCGTTGCACAATGGAACCAATAGAGTAGTCCCAAAAGTCCAAAACCCCTTTTTGAAAGAGAAAAATAATACCATTTGAACCCAGGTCTGTCATGCACCAACATAAGTCAAACCCCGACCATAACATAGTTGTCCTATACTAGGACCTTCTTGTTGTCTTATAACCTAATTAATAAGAGGTGCCCTTACCTTCCAGCTTCATGCCAACAGTGAGGCACTTCTGGAAGCGGCAATAAGGGCAGCGTTTTCTTTGTGTCTTGTCGATGGCACATGTCTGGTTCTCTATGCATGTGTACCGTTTGTTGTTCTGAACCGTGCGCTTGAAGAAGCCCTGCGGAGAAGAATTAACATGTGAACACGTATGATCCCGGCGTTTGTAATTACCCCGATTTACAAACACATGCTTGAGCGTGCAACCTCTCACACACACACACACACACACACACACACACACACACACACACACACACACCATCTCCTGTTCATCATTAGGCTTTACAGTTCCAAGTCTTCATATGTAACTGGTGCTTAAATGAATGCTGAAAATTCTGATATCAATATGAAAAACGTAAAACCCTAACAAAACACAAAAACAAATATCGGATATACTACTTTGTTATAAAACATTATAATTCTTGCTATGAGATTATCAAAATAACTTCCACTATTGCTTTGAATTGTTAATGCCGAATATTTACTCACAAATAAACAATGATTTTTACTATTTATAATTATGTTCTTTGGGTAAATGTTCAGACAGATGCATGAATACAACAATTGTCATGTTACTTATATTTGAATTAATGTTTGATGAAAAGTACAGACTAAACATCTGTTCTAATTATTAGTTTAAACAACAAAAATAAAATACTATTAATAACATCAAAATGTGAACAATATTTTCATGAAGTAACCTGTTGCAATTCCAGCCAGACAATATTACAAGCACTACATTGATATTTACACTTACGGTGGTGAAGACTTCAGAATGTAAAACAATATGAGAATAAGAGAATAACAAATCCAATCCATTATAGCCATCATTTATAGTTCACTGTTCAGAAGTAACAGTATAACTGTAGACCGTCCCCTCGCCCATACCCGGGCACGAACCAGGGACCCTCTGCACACATTAACAGTCACCCACGAAGCATCGTTACCCATCGCTCCACAAAAGCCACAGGGGAACCAATACTTCAAGGTCTCAGAGCAAGTGACGTCACCGATTGAAACGCTATTTAGCGCGCACCACCGCTAACTAGCTAGCCGTTTCACATCCGTTACAGTAGCAGGAAAAATCTCACGTGGAAAAGGTATTAGCGTATTGGATGCAGTCTAACACAGTGCCTGCCATCTGTTTTATGTCACCAAAGCCACATATACTACCCACCATTGCGACCTGTACACTCTCGTTGGCTGGCCCTCGCTTCATACTCTGGGCGGCAGCGTAGCCTAGTGATTAGAGCGTTGGACTAGTAACCGGAAGGTTGCAAGTTCAAACCCCCGAGCTGACAAGGTACAAATCTGTCATTCTGCCCCTGAACAGGCAGTTAACCCACTGTTCCCAGGCCGTCATTGAAAATAAGAGTGTGTTCTTAACTGACTTGCCTGGTTAAATAAAGGTAAAATTATTTTTTATTTTTTTTAAACACTGGCTACAGGTCATGTATAAGTCTCTGCTAGCTGGTCTTATCTCAGACCACTTGTCACCATAGCAGCACCCACCCATAGCACGTGCTCCAGCAGGTATATCTCACTAGTCACCCCCAAAGTCAATTACGCCTTTGGCCACCTTTCCTTCTGCTGCCAATGACTGGAACGAAATGCAAAAAATCACTGAAGCTGGAGACTTATACCTCCCTCACTAACTTTAAGCACCAGCTGTCAGAGCAGCTCACAGATCACTGCACCTGTACATAGCCCATCCAACTACCTCATCCCCATATTGTATTTATTTATTTATCTTGCTCCTTTGCATCCCAGTATCTCTACTTGCACATTCATCTTCTGCACATCAATCACTCAATCAATGGTATGGCGAGGACCCGACATGCCCCCTCTGCCCAGCTCCAGCGACTCTCAGGCATATAATGACAGGTTGCAAGACCAGCCTCTCACAAGGCCGCTACACCTGGAGGCACAATCAGGTCCTCAAGAGCCTGGCTGCAGCACTTGGGACCAAGAGGAGTGCAACCTATTCATTACCTCCAAAAACAAGCAATCCCGTCAAAACAACAACATTCATCCGGGAGGGACAGAAAAGGCCCAAGTATCCTCCTACGAAGCCAGAAACTGGACACCTAGCCATGACCCGGGACTGTAGATGGTTGTCGATATTGGCCAGCAACTCATTTTTCCACCTGAGATTGCTTCTACCAACCTTAGGCCTGACATGGTACTCTGGTCCCCTTCACGAAAGGCTGTGTACATCATAGAGCTCACAGTCCCGTGGGAAAACTCTGTTAAAGAGGCCTACGAACGTAAGAAACTGCGTTACACAGAGTTGGCAGCAGACGCAACTCAGCGTGGCTGGAATGCAAAAGTCTGGCCAGTTGAAGTGGGATGCAGAGGATTCGTGGCTTCTTCCACCATCAGGTTGCTGAAAGAACTTGGAATCCATGGACAGGCTCTGCGGCAGACCGTCAGAGCAGTTTCTCAAGCAGCTGAAAGAGGCAGCCAGTGGATCTGGATCAAACGGAAGGACCCTTGCTGGGCTATAACTTCATGACCCCCCACCCCCACCTGAGAACCCAATTCAGATCCCTCCAACTTGAGGAGGGCATATGAGGTATGCGGTCAGCTGTAGGGCTGGCTCAGGGAAGAGGACGCCCCTGCCTTGCATAGTCCCGTGGGACATCTTAATTGGACATGGGACACAAGCTAAGGCTTGATCACCCTTTAGCTGGCCACCTTTGTTGAGGGTGTTTTGTGATTAAAGGCCGAAACACCCACTGATTCGAAGGCATACTACTGAGGATGTGTCCCAAAATTGACATCTTAACCCAGTCTAAGAAATAAACCTCCCATGCCAATCTGTTAACATCACGGCAAATCTCATGTGAGTGCATTCCATCTATTGGCACAATGGACAGTTTTTAACATCTCATCCCGTGTTTTATGATTCTTATTCAGTGTTTAATTGGTATATTGTAATTACTTCGCCACCATGTCCTATTTATTGCCTTTATCTTACCTCATTTGCACACATTGTATATAGACTTTTCTACTTTATTATTGACTGTATGTTTGTTTTACTCCATGTGTAACTCTGTGTTGTTGTATGTGTCGAAATGCTTTGCTTTATTCTTGGCCAGGTCGCAGGTGTAAATGAGAACTTGTTCTCAACTAGCCTATCTGGTTAAATAAAGGTGAAATTAAAAATAAAAAATTCCCGATCCACACAAGTCGGAGAAATGCCTTAAACCTGCCAATTTAAAAGTAAAACAATCAATATTTCACCAAACTCCAGACAATGTACAACCTGCATTGCTTGATCCAGCCTTATGACATGATAATATAACCACACTAGAATAGACACACTGGATATACAGTCTACTGACCCACTGGAAACACAGTCTACTGACCCACTGGATATACAGTCTACTGACCCACTGGATATACAGACTACTGACCCACTGGATATACATTCTACTGACCCACTGGATATACATTCTACTGACCCACTGGATATACAGACTACTGACCCACTGGAAACACAGTCTACTGACCCACTGGATATACAGTCTACTGACCCACTGGATATACAGACTACTGACCCACTGGATATACATTCTACTGACCCACTGGATATACAGACTACTGACCCACTGGATATACATTCTACTGACCCACTGGATATACATTCTACTGACCCACTGGATATACAGTCTACTGACCCACTGGATATACAGACTACTGACCCACAGGATATACAGTCTACTCACCCACTGGATATACATTCTACTGACCCACTGGATATACAGTCTAAAGACCCACTGGATATACAGACTACTGACGCACTGGATATACAGTCTACTGACCCACTGGATATAGATTCTACTGACCCACTGGATATACAGACTACTGACGCACTGGATATACAGTCTACTGACCCACTGGATATAGATTCTACTGACCCACTGGATATACAGTCTACTGACCCACTGGATATAGATTCTACTGACCCACTGGATATACAGTCTACTGACCCACTGGATATAGATTCTACTGACCCAATGGATATAGATTCTACTGACCCACTGGATATACAGTCTACTGACCCACTGGATATACAGACTACTGACCCACTGGATATACATTCTACTGACCCACTGGATATACATTCTACTGACCCACTGGATATACAGTCTACTGACCCACTGGATATACAGACTACTGACCCACTGGATATACAGTCTACTGACCCACTGGATATACAGACTACTGACCCACTGGATATACAGACTACTGACCCACTGGATATACAGTCTACTGACCCACTGGATATACAGACTACTGACCCACTGGATATAGATTCTACTGACCCACTGGATATACAGTCTACTGACCCACTGGATATAGATTCTACTGACCCACTAGATATAGATTCTACTGACCCACTGGATATACAGACTACTGACGCACTGGATATACAGTCTACTGACCCACTGGATATACAGTCTACTGACCCACTGGATATACATTCTACTGACCCACTGGATATACAGTCTACTGACCCACTGGATATACATTCTACTGACCCACTGGATATAGATTCTACTGACCCACTGGATATACAGTCTACTGACCCACTGGATGTAGATTCTACTGACCCAATGGATATAGATTCTACTGAACCACTGGATATACAGACTACAGACCCACTGGATACACAGACTACTGACCCACTGGATATACAGTCTACTGAACTACTGGATATACATTCTACTGACCCACTGGATATACAGTCTACTGACCCACTGGATATACAGGCTACTGACCCACTGGATATACAGTCTACTGACCCACTGGATATACAGTCTACTGACCCACTGGATATACAGACTACTGACCCACTGGATATACAGTCTACTGACCCACTGGATATACATTCTAATGACCCACTAGATATAGATTCTACTGACCCACTGGATATACAGACTACTGACCCACAGGATATACAGTCTACTGACCAACTGGATATACAGTCTACTGACCCACTGGATATACATTCTACTGACCCACTGGATATACAGTCTACTGACCCACTGGATATACATTCTACTGACCCACTGGATATAGATTCTACTGACCCACTGGATATACAGTCTACTGACCCACTGGATATACAGACTACTGACCCACAGGATATACAGTCTACTGACCCACTGGATATACATTCTACTGACCCACTGGATATACAGTCTACTGACCCACTGGATATACAGACTACTGACCCACTGGATATACATTCTACTGACCCACTGGATATACAGTCTACTGACCCACTGGATATACATTCTACTGACCCACTGGATATACAGTCTACTGACCCACTGGATGGATATACAGACTACTGACCCACTGGATATACAGTCTACTGACCCACTGGATATACAGACTACTGTCCCACTGGATATACAGACTACTGACCCACTGTATATACATTCTACTGACCCACTGGATATACATTCTACTGACCCACTGGATATACATTCTACTGACCCACTGGATATACATTCTACTGACCCACTGGATATACAGACTACTGACCCACTGGATATACAGTCTACTGACCCACTGGATATACAGCCTACTGACCCACTGGATATACAGTCTACTGACCCACTGGATATACAGTCTACTGACCCACTGGATATACAGACTACTGACGGACTGGATATACAGTCTACTGACCCACTGGATATACATTCTACTGACCCACTGGATATACAGACTACTGACCCACTGGATATACATTCTACTGACCCACTGGATATACAGACTACTGACCCACTGGATATACATTCTACTGACGCACTGGATATACATTCTACTGACCCACTGGATATACAGACTACTGACCCACTGGATATACATTCTACTGAGACACTGGATATACATTCTACTGACCCACTGGATATAGATTCTACTGACCCACTGGAAACAGGCTCTACTGACCCACTGGATATACATTCTACTGACCCACTGGATATACAGACTACTGACCCACTGGATATACATTCTACTGACCCACTGGATATACATTCTACTGACCCACTGGATATACATTCTACTGACCCACTGGATATACATTCTACTGACCCACTGGATATACAGACTACTGACCCACTGGATATACAGTCTACTGACCCACTGGATATACAGCCTACTGACCCACTGGATATACAGTCTACTGACCCACTGGATATACAGTCTACTGACCCACTGGATATACAGACTACTGACGGACTGGATATACAGTCTACTGACCCACTGGATATACATTCTACTGACCCACTGGATATACAGACTACTGACCCACTGGATATACATTCTACTGACCCACTGGATATACAGACTACTGACCCACTGGATATACATTCTACTGACGCACTGGATATACATTCTACTGACCCACTGGATATACAGACTACTGACCCACTGGATATACATTCTACTGAGACACTGGATATACATTCTACTGACCCACTGGATATAGATTCTACTGACCCACTGGAAACAGGCTCTACTGACCCACTGGATATACATTCTACTGACCCACTGGATATACATTCTACTGACCCACTGGATATACAGTCTACTGACCCACTGGATATACATTCTACTGACCCACTGGATATACATTCTACTGACTCACCGGATATACATTCTACTGACCCACATGATATAGATTCTACTGGCCCACTGGATATACATTCTACTGACCCACTGGATAAACATTCTACTGACCCACTGGATATACATTCTACTGACCCACTGGATATACAGACTACTGACCCACTGGATATACATTCTACTGACCCACTGGATATACAGACTACTGACCCACTGGATATACATTCTACTGACCCACTGGATATACAGTCTACTGACCCACTGGATATACATTCTACTGACCCACTGGATATACATTCTACTGACCCACTGGATATAGATTCTACTGACCCACTGGATAAACATTCTACTGACCCACTGGATATACAGTCTACTGACCCACTGGATATACAGTCTACTGACCCACTGGATATACAGTCTACTGACCCACTGGATATACAGACTACTGAGCCACTGGATATACAGACTACTGACCCACTGGATATGGATTCTACTGACCCACTGGATAAACATTCTACTGACCCACTGGATATACAGTCTACTGACCCACTGGATATACAGTCTACTGACCCACTGGATATACAGTCTACTGACCCACTGGATATACAGACTACTGAGCCACTGGATATACAGACTACTGACCTACTGGATATACAGTCTACTGACCCACTGGATATACAGTCTACTGACCCACTGGATATACATTCTACTGACCAACTGGATATACAGTCTACTGACCCACTGGATATACAGACAGACTACTGACCCACTGGATATACAGTCTACTGACCCACTGGATATACAGACTACTGACCCACTGGATATACAGTCTACTGACCCACTGGATATACAGACTACTGACCCACTGGATATACAGTCTACTGACCCACTGGATATACATTCTACTGACCCACTGGATATACAGTCTACTGACCCACTGGATATACAGACTACTGACGCACTGGATATACAGTCTACTGACCCACTGGATATAGATTCTACTGACCCACTGGATATACAGTCTACTGACCCACTGGATATAGATTCTACTGACCCACTAGATATAGATTCTACTGACCCACTGGATATACAGACTACTGACGCACTGGATATACAGTCTACTGACTCACTGGATATAGATTCTACTGACCCACTGGATATACAGTCTACTGACCCACTGGATATAGATTCTACTGACCCACTGGATATACAGTCTACTGACCCACTGGATATAGATTCTACTGACCCAATGTATATAGATTCTACTGAACCACTGGATATACAGACTACAGACCCACTGGATATACAGACTACTGACCCACTGGATATACAGTCTACTGACCCACTGGATATACATTCTACTGACCCACTGGATATACAGTCTACTGACCCACTGGATATACAGACTACTGACCCACTGGATATACAGTCTACTGACCCACTGGATATACAGTCTACTGACCCACTGGATATACAGACTACTGACCCACTGGATATACAGTCTACTGACCCACTGGATATACATTCTACTGACCCACTAGATATAGATTCTACTGACCCACTGGATATACAGACTACTGACCCACAGGATATACAGTCTACTGACCCACTGGATATACAGTCTACTGACCCACTGGATATACATTCTACTGACCCACTGGATATACAGTCTACTGACCCACTGGATATACATTCTACTGACCCACTGGATATAGATTCTACTGACCCACTGGATATACAGTCTACTGACCCACTGGATGTAGATTCTACTGACCCAATGGATATAGATTCTACTGAACCACTGGATATACAGACTACAGACCCACTGGATACACAGACTACTGACCCACTGGATATACAGTCTACTGAACTACTGGATATACATTCTACTGACCCACTGGATATACAGTCTACTGACCCACTGGATATACAGACTACTGACCCACTGGATATACAGTCTACTGACCCACTGGATATACAGTCTACTGACCCACTGGATATACAGACTACTGACCCACTGGATATACAGTCTACTGACCCACTGGATATACATTCTAATGACCCACTAGATATAGATTCTACTGACCCACTGGATATACAGACTACTGACCCACAGGATATACAGTCTACTGACCAACTGGATATACAGTCTACTGACCCACTGGATATACATTCTACTGACCCACTGGATATACAGTCTACTGACCCACTGGATATACATTCTACTGACCCACTGGATATAGATTCTACTGACCCACTGGATATACAGTCTACTGACCCACTGGATATACAGACTACTGACCCACAGGATATACAGTCTACTGACCCACTGGATATACATTCTACTGACACACTGGATATACAGTCTACTGACCCACTGGATATACAGACTACTGACCCACTGGATATACATTCTACTGACCCACTGGATATACAGTCTACTGACCCACTGGATATACATTCTACTGACCCACTGGATATACAGTCTACTGACCCACTGGATGGATATACAGACTACTGACCCACTGGATATACAGTCTACTGACCCACTGGATATACAGACTACTGTCCCACTGGATATACAGACTACTGACCCACTGGATATACATTCTACTGACCCACTGGATATACATTCTACTGACCCACTGGATATACATTCTACTGACCCACTGGATATACATTCTACTGACCCACTGGATATACAGACTACTGACCCACTGGATATACAGTCTACTGACCCACTGGATATACAGCCTACTGACCCACTGGATATACAGTCTACTGACCCACTGGATATACAGTCTACTGACCCACTGGATATACAGACTACTGACGGACTGGATATACAGTCTACTGACCCACTGGATATACATTCTACTGACCCACTGGATATACAGACTACTGACCCACTGGATATACATTCTACTGACCCACTGGATATACAGACTACTGACCCACTGGATATACATTCTACTGACGCACTGGATATACATTCTACTGACCCACTGGATATACAGACTACTGACCCACTGGATATACATTCTACTGAGACACTGGATATACATTCTACTGACCCACTGGATATAGATTCTACTGACCCACTGGAAACAGGCTCTACTGAACCACTGGATATACATTCTACTGACCCACTGGATATACAGACTACTGACCCACTGGATATACATTCTACTGACCCACTGGATATACATTCTACTGACCCACTGGATATACATTCTACTGACCCACTGGATATACATTCTACTGACCCACTGGATATACAGACTACTGACCCACTGGATATACAGTCTACTGACCCACTGGATATACAGCCTACTGACCCACTGGATATACAGTCTACTGACCCACTGGATATACAGTCTACTGACCCACTGGATATACAGACTACTGACGGACTGGATATACAGTCTACTGACCCACTGGATATACATTCTACTGACCCACTGGATATACAGACTACTGACCCACTGGATATACATTCTACTGACCCACTGGATATACAGACTACTGACCCACTGGATATACATTCTACTGACGCACTGGATATACATTCTACTGACCCACTGGATATACAGACTACTGACCCACTGGATATACATTCTACTGAGACACTGGATATACATTCTACTGACCCACTGGATATAGATTCTACTGACCCACTGGAAACAGGCTCTACTGACCCACTGGATATACATTCTACTGACCCACTGGATATACATTCTACTGACCCACTGGATATACAGTCTACTGACCCACTGGATATACATTCTACTGACCCACTGGATATACATTCTACTGACCCACCGGATATACATTCTACTGACCCACATGATATAGATTCTACTGGCCCACTGGATATACATTCTACTGACCCACTGGATAAACATTCTACTGACCCACTGGATATACATTCTACTGACCCACTGGATATACAGACTACTGACCCACTGGATATACATTCTACTGACCCACTGGATATACAGACTACTGACCCACTGGATATACATTCTACTGACCCACTGGATATACAGTCTACTGACCCACTGGATATACATTCTACTGACCCACTGGATATACATTCTACTGACCCACTGGATATATTCGTTCTACTGACCCACTGGATAAACATTCTACTGACCCACTGGATATACAGTCTACTGACCCACTGGATATACAGTCTACTGACCCACTGGATATACAGTCTACTGACCCACTGGATATACAGACTACTGAGCCACTGGATATACAGACTACTGACCTACTGGATATACAGTCTACTGACCCACTGGATATACAGTCTACTGACCCACTGGATATGGATTCTACTGACCCACTGGATAAACATTCTACTGACCCACTGGATATACAGTCTACTGACCCACTGGATATACAGTCTACTGACCCACTGGATATACAGTCTACTGACCCACTGGATATACAGACTACTGAGCCACTGGATATACAGACTACTGACCTACTGGATATACAGTCTACTGACCCACTGGATATACAGTCTACTGACCCACTGGATATACATTCTACTGACCAACTGGATATACAGTCTACTGACCCACTGGATATACAGACAGACTACTGACCCACTGGATATACAGTCTACTGACCCACTGGATATACAGTCTACTGACCCACTGGATATACAGACAGTCTACTGACCCACTGGATATACAGTCTACTGACCCACTGGATATACAGTCTACTGACCCACTGGATATACAGTCTACTGACCCACTGGATATACAGACTACTGACCCACTGGATATACATTCTACTGACCCACTGGATATACAGACTACTGACCCACTGGATATACATTCTACTGACCCACTGGATATACAGTCTACTGACCCACTGGATATACAGTCTACTGACCCACTGGATATACAGTCTACTGACCCACTGGATATACTGTCTACTGACCCACTGGATATACAGTCTACTGACCCACTGGATATACATTCTACTGACCCACTGGATATACAGACTACTGACCCACTGGATATACATTCTACTGACCCACTGGATATGCATTCTACTGACCCACTGGATATACAGACTACTGACCCACTGGATATACATTCTACTGACCCACTGGATATACATTCTACTGACCCACTGGATATACATTCTACTGACCCACTGGATATACAGTCTACTGACCCAATGGATATACAGTCTACTGACCCACTGAATATACAGTCTACTGACCCACTGGATATACAGACTACTGACCCACTGGATATACAGACTACTGACCCACTGGATATACATTCTACTGACCCACTGGAAACACAGTCTATTGACCCACTGGATATACATTCTACTCAAAAAATGGTCTTTCCATTAATATATAGACCAGTTTAAATGTATTGCACTCTTTCAAGTCAGTCATCGTGTATGTGTGTGTTTGTGCGTGTGCGTGTGCGTGTGTGTCTGGGTTAAACTGAATGACGAAGTTTTTTGTTTTTTTTAAAACACAGAGATCCCTAGAGTGAGCCTTTGTAAACTTGTCCCTGTTAGTCTACACCTGTTGTTTACAAAGTGTGTGACAAACAAAGATTTGGAGCCTCCAAATCGCCAGTGAGGAAACCATGACCATGTATGGTTCTGTAGACCTTTATGTTGGTTTTAACATGCAGGTACAGTGTGGTTTCATGTGGACTTAGAATACAAGTCTGTGCTTGTCTATCTGTGTGTATCTGTGTGTATCTGTGTGTATCTGTGTGTATCTGTGTTCATGTGTATGCGTGCTCATCCTGCTTGCTTGCGTGCGTGCGTGTGTGTGTGTGTGTGTGTACAGGTTTAAAGCAGACCAACACTGTATTACATTGTTTGTTTAGACATTGAGTCCTGATACCTCCTGTCTCAGACCCACGGCAGTGTGCTAGACTGATACCTCCTGTCTCAGACCCACGGCAGTGTGCTAGACTGATACCTCCTGTCTCAGACCCACGGCAGTGTGCTAGACTGATACCTCCTGTCTCAGACCCACGGCAGTGTGCTAGACTGATACCTCCTGTCTCAGACCCACGGCAGTGTGCTAGACTGATACCACCTGTCTCAGACCCACGGCAGTGTGCTAGACTGATACCTCCTGTCTCAGACCCACGGCAGTGTGCTAGACTGATACCTCCTGTCTCAGACCCACGGCAGTGTGCTAGACTGACACCTCCTGTCTCAGACCGACGGCAGTGTGCTAGACTGATACCTCCTGTCTCAGACCCACGGCAGTGTGCTAGACTGATACCTCCTGTCTCAGACCCACGGCAGTGTGCTAGACTGATACCTCCTGTCTCAGACCCACGGCAGTGTGCTAGACAGATACCTCCTGTCTCAGACCCACGGCAGTGTGCTAGACTGATACCTCCTGTCTCAGACCCACGGCAGTGTGCTAGACTGATACCTCCTGTCTCAGACCCACGGCAGTGTGCTAGACTGATACCTCCTGTCTCAGACCCACGGCAGTGTGCTAGACTGATACCTCCTGTCTCAGACCCACGGCAGTGTGCTAGACTGATACCTCCTGTCTCAGACCCACGGCAGTGTGCTAGACTGATACCTCCTGTCTCAGACCCACGGCAGTGTGCTAGACTGATACCTCGTGTCTCAGACCCACGGCAGTGTGCTAGACTGATACCACCTGTCTCAGACCCACGGCAGTGTGCTAGACTGATACCTCCTGTCTCAGACCCACGGCAGTGTGCTAGACTGATACCTCCTGTCTCAGACCCACGGCAGTGTGCTAGACTGACACCTCCTGTCTCAGACCGACGGCAGTGTGCTAGACTGATACCTCCTGTCTCAGACCCACGGCAGTGTGCTAGACTGATACCTCCTGTCTCAGACCCACGGCAGTGTGCTAGACTGATACCTCCTGTCTCAGACCCACGGCAGTGTGCTAGACAGATACCTCCTGTCTCAGACCCACGGCAGTGTGCTAGACTGATACCTCCTGTCTCAGACCCACGGCAGTGTGCTAGACTGATACCTCCTGTCTCAGACCCACGGCAGTGTGCTAGACTGATACCTCCTGTCTCAGACCCACGGCAGTGTGCTAGACTGATACCTCCTGTCTCAGACCCACGGCAGTGTGCTAGACTGATACCTCCTGTCTCAGACCCACGGCAGTGTGCTAGACTGATACCTCCTGTCTCAGACCCACGGCAGTGTGCTAGACTGGTGAGAAAGTACAGAAAAGACCCCAATCTTTCACCCACCCCAAAAAAACAGACAGCTTCCATTGAAATAACTACACGGTACAACTTCAATATGTTCCTGATTAACAGATCCCGTTTAGAACTGTGCTGGTGGGAAATTAGCCATCATACCGCAAAGTCGACATGATTTCGTTGAAGACACCCGTACACATATAGGTTACCTTTAATAAAATGATCCACGGTCAGAATGCTGTCTGAGGATATGAGTTAAAAACGGGTTATCTCGGCTAAAACGACAGGAGTCATTTCACAACTTTACTAACATGCCTCTCTAACAAGACGGAATCGAGTGACATCCTCCATATGCTGAGTTTAAGAAAGAAAATAAGAAAAAAAACGCTCTCTACCATTTTAAAGAAGACAACACTTCAAATGAAGCAATGTTGCTATTGAAGTTATCCTCAGAGTAAATGTGTTGCATTTTAAGGTCAGAAAATGTATTAAATCTACAGCGTAGGCTATGTGGACTGCACACAAATTGACATTTAGAGATTTTACAAAAAACATTTGGTTAACTATATGTAGGTTACTTGGAACTTCTGCAAACAAATGTAGGAGTTTACTATGACTAATACGCTGTTTACATATGACAATGGTACATTGAAATATGCACATATTTTAACACATAGCTTACTGATCATGGAAACAGCAGGTACATAGACCAGACAGGAGACAATATGAACCACTTCACACTAACCACCATTATATCCTTCAACCACAAACATCAATATGTTAATATCAGTTACATATCACTGCACGTAGAACATTTTCTTCAATAAAGGTTCCAAGAGAAGTACAGAAGGACAATCTGAGGAAAGGTTAGAAAAATTGTTTAAAAATAAAAAAATAAAAAAATAAGAACAAACCTTGCAGCTTTCACATGTGAGGAGCCCGTAATGGTATCCAGAAACCTTGTCTCCACACACCGGACACATCTCATCCAAGTCTTCATCATACGAGTAGTCCATCATTTTATAGTGGGGGGCTGCAACACATGACACACATGAGAAAACGAAGAAGAAGACTTTGATCTGAAATACCTTATTTTCCTATATAGGCCTACTGCAGTCTTTAACTATACATCTGACTGAATGTACAATGACCTTAGGCTATGGAATATTTTTTGAAAATCCATCAAATTTTTTTGAAAAAAATTAACATTTTGAAGCTTTGATCCAAAAGGAAATTTGACTAAACTATTCCTTATTTGGATGAATAATGTTATTTGATGGTACTAAAAGGAAATAACCTTAATTTTCCCGTTTTGCTGCATTCACGCTTGCTCGCCAGTCGCAGACAGGGCAAACATATGAAACTGAGCTTCATAAATATTCATGATATTAAGTCGTGAATTCATCCCGGAAATGGTAAGATATTAGAGTTAAGCATTCGAGGAGTAAATGTTACCGCCCACAGGCAAATGGAGACAGCCTACAGTGCAACCTTTCGTGCTAACAGGTGAAAGAAAAATATAAAACTGATTCTTAAATTGAACTTAAATTGAATCGCCTTCAGCTACTCTTCCCGTGTCTGCTCTGCTCTGTACATATACGTTTTAATTTACTTTCCATAAGCACCTGCTTAAGTCATTTTACGGGCATGAATGCTGATGAAAATAATTGCATTGATAAGCGGATATATAACAGTGTTAGCAAACAGCGGAACTGACATTTACAATGGTAAGAAAATAATTGATTGTGTTTAAAATGCGGCAAACATCAAACAGAAAAATCACAATGAATTTCAGAGCATTTTGAAATGTAACTTTCAAAATGCGTCTTTCTGCCTGTGTGTCTGCTGAACATGTTTTTCTCCATTGACCCTCTGATCTCGCAGCGTTTACAAGCCCTGTATAATAAGTTGAGAAAGTCATTGTAAATACGAATTTGTTCTTAACTGACCTGCCTAGTTAAATAAAGGTTAAACATATATATTATAATAATAATCTTACAAACATATCCGCCAGCAGAAAAATTCCCGTATGAAAATGTCAGGCCTCATATGTTGATGACAGGAGAGCTGAACCCATGGGTTAGTTTACACAGTAGCCTACTCTAGACCGTTGGGTCAGATTTTTTGACAAGTTCAGAAAGTTTTTCTGTAACCTATAACTTAGCTATCGAATCTTATCTCGGGCCTCTGAGAAACATGCTGCCTCAAAACTGTTTTCAGTTTAAAGTTTGCTATTTGAAAATAAGCTAGGCCCATGTTTAAATGGATTGGAAAATGGCAGTTTCTTTTTTTTGCACGCAGACAGAGAAACTACCCGTGCAAAATATAGATGAAAATTCCATTCATGCCTTGAAGGTTGAGTTATCAGATATTTGTATCAAAACCATATGAAACTTAATTTTAAAGATAATCGAACTGTGAATTTAGCAAAGTGGAGGGGATTTAGAAATAATCATTCGATAGGCTTGCAAAGAACACTTCCATTCTCATCGAAAATAGTTATCTTATTTTCTAACGTTTAACTTTTGGAAATTAAAACAAGCAGTAGGCTAGTCCAGCATTATGAGAAGGAACCCCCAAAACTACGGGTTATAGGTTACAATTTGTAAACTTAACAAAAATGATTCCAAGCAAAATTTTATTTAACCCAACTTGGCATTTTTCAATAATTGCACATGTATGTCATCAAAACTTTTTTTTGTCGTAGGCCAAATTTCTTACTCGCAAACTGTAGGATATCTGATTTGCACCCTCGTGTTCTGGAGTAAAGGTTCTAAACTCGTCACCCTTTTAATATAAACTTTTGACAAAAACGTGACCTGAAAGAAAATATTTTATTCCAAATATCACTGACATAATTCTGCATGGTGCTGAAACCGAAGTTTAAAAAGACAATGGCCTAGACTTGATGCCATTTGGGGAATTCACATTTTTCAGGTTCCAACAACTGGCACATGAGATCTTGCATATTAAGCAAACGTTAGACATCAGGTGAGCTTTAGGATGGTTTACTCATTAGCCTAGTAAAATCCCATCAGATGACTGTGGCTAGGCCTGTATGGTAGATCAACCGTAGCCTATCATTTCATAATAGCCTCTGGCAGGAATGAAACACAATAGATAAAACGGAATGATATCTGACTAAGTGAATATTGTGCTTTTAATTCATTCATAATGTGTACAATGGAATCATTTACCATGCACTATTTGGAGAAGGTCGGTGACAGCAACAACGATCTTTCCTATAGAATTTGGGTAGAGCGAATTCGCAAATGCCACATATTGACCGTCCCAGCGTAGCCTACCAATAGTGATATACAATGCATGATCAGCAAATAAGTTAACTATTCCAAGTTGACAACTGAATAAGATGCACGACGAGTTTGTCTAGGCTATGTATGTCCTAAACTGTCAGGTCTTTCGCCCGTAATTACGCACAATTTCACAAATGACACCTTTCGCGATGCGAGTGTTAACGCACAACGGTCGCGCGGTCTACAATTTTGCCTAATAATGCGGCATCTAAATCGGTCTAGATTTCTTACCTTGCATATTTCTTGGCATGTGTCCCTGTTCTCCATGCGATCGAACGAGTACTAGAGATTCCGTGTCGCCTTTGGGCAGCATGACAGCTCCACTGGGCTGAGCGGGAGACTCAGCTCCGTCCGGCTGACCACCTGGACCGGAGAGGAACACCACAGGTTCTCACACTCACTCACACACACAGACACACCGGAGAAAAGTGGCTTCCCAAATCCTGCGCGCTCACTGTATGGCCAAAATGCAGCGGGCTCTGCTTAAACAGACAGCGAATGTCTAGGCTACATACCCGATGGGTAGCCTGCAACAGCGAGGACAATGTAAATTCATTCTGAAATTGCTCTTGGGTAAATTGAAATATGGAGCAATGCCGTTGACCCTAGTATACGAGCATGGTTTTACCGCGAAGTTAAGGGGTGGAGCACAATGATTTCGAGTTCTCTCTCTCGCTCTCTCTCTCTCTCTCTCTCTCTCTCTCTCTCTCTCTCTCTCTCTGTCTCTCTCTCTCTCTCTCTCTCTCTCTCTGATTAAAATAACAAATCTACCCGGACAACCAGGATTGAACCGGGTTAAAATATGATGACACCTCTCTAGAGGTCTCGGCAGCTGACTGCTCTCCCGCTGTCCTTTCCACGTCTTTGACACTGGTCTTGAAAGTGGAGTTAGCGAACAGTCAGGAACTTTCGGGCTGGTTTGAAAAGACTTTCACGCCAGCCGCTCCTTCAGGTAAATTCGGTCTATCTGTGATGGAGTGGGATGTGAAGTTCAAACCTCTCCTTGCTGCTTTGTTTACTCCACGGACACCGCTTCCTAACGCCAATCAGGGGCTCATGGTGGTATGACATCACACCCTTAGCTCCAATCGCGTGCGGAGACGGGCAACATCATTTCTAAATCGTTTATCCACACTGTCCAAATCACAACTGTTTTTACTGCTAATGATGGGCTTTAAAATCGGCTGACAAAATCGAAGTGATGCAACTGAAACCATCTTTGACACAGAGGAGCGGAAGGCATATATGTATAGGCACGGAGGCATGTCGTTATGCCAACAGGTCTAGTAATGAGTTATAAGCACAGTTTTAATTAAGCTTTTCATGAGTAGGTAGCTGATAAATTAGTGTGTGTGTGTGTGGGGGGGGGACTATGCGCGCAAACAGGTGCCATTTTACTGAGACGAAATAAAAATATTCGTTTTAGGCAACTGGATGAATTAATTCTGAACTATTGCGACAAAAATGCAAATTAGGGAAAAACTTTTTCAAAGCTGTCGTCTAATATGCCAGGCCCGTTTTTAAAAATACCACATTTACTCAATTACCTCTATAAATGATCTAATTTCTCTCCTTAATATTTACAGAATTAAATAAGCTACAGGACAAGACGGATCAAATCACGTTACATAATTGACGTGAGCATTGAATTAAAACAACAAAACGAAAATCAGGATTTGTTTGTGTGTTAAAACACACACACACACACACACACACACACACACACACACAGCGGAACACAACATAATTCACTCTTGTCATCACCTGAGCCCTATTGAGAGCTGTCAATCAACGGATGGGGAGGATGGTGAAAAGTGACGCACAGCGGCCTTTTCAAGCAAAAGGTTAGGCTACATATCCAAGGTCAACCCGAGACATACATTAGAGTGGCCCTATAAGCACGCGCGCACACTCACATACATTTACGCACTTGCGAGGGCAAACTCTCACACACACGCACACGCACCCCGCAGGTCTAACTGATTTCATCTATCCATTATATCAAATATATATATATAACCAAAACTACACTTAAATAATTATTTCGAAATTATCAAACACGCAATGCTAATAATTGTTGCAATTATGATGTGTTTTATCGTTGTAAAGAACATGCATTTCGTTGCTTTTCTCGTGCATGTTCATGCTCTGATAGCCTAATCTCTATCATTTCCGATCATAAAGGCAACTCGGAAATGATTTCGAGTGAGTTAACATTTAAACTGTAACCTACACTCACACACATTGGTCTACAAACACGTCCAAATGTCTGACACATTGACTGTAAAATGTTTGGCAATACATCCCGTTCAGATTGCCGGAATACATTTGACTGTTACTGATGTCAATGTTTCGATTGGAATCCATAAATAATTTACTTTAAACTGAACACAAGCATTTCGCTACACTCGCATTAACACATGCTAACCATGTGTATGTGACCAATAACATTTGTTTTGATTTGACTTTGAAACTAAGCGCTATTGAAAAGATACCCCCCCCATCTTCGCTGATAGTGTTCATAAAACAAAAGCAAGCTGAAGCTGTATCAATGATGAGGCCTCAACCTGTTACGCACGAAAACCACGCGCGACAACCACGCGTTGTAGTGACCTCATTTGCAACATATTTTCCATTTATTTCCGGATATTCGTCATTCCTTAAATTTGACTTAATGACTAATTTGTGCATGTAAAAACAAAGCATTGCATTGTGTGTTTTTGTAAAAAAATAAAAATAATAATAACAAAAATAAAACGGGAAATTGTGTAGAAGCACCCTAACAGTACATTCAATGCATAGACAACAACATATGTCAACAACCTAAACCAGGGATTAGCAGCTTTGATGAGGGTGGGGGCCACAAAAATCTGAACTCATCATGGGGGGGCCACAATGGCTCACAGGTCTGTGTAACCACACCCACACATGAAGTCAGAGACAACCCTAGCCTTTTTGGGGAGGCCCTAAGTGAAAATGTGTTGCCAGCAAAACATTTTAGCGCCCCCCCCTTCTACACATTTTGCCATGGGGCGTAGTGAAAATTAAATGTGCAGTTTTCCAGCTAAGTTCCTGCAATTCTACTCATTTTACCATGGAGAGAAATGTTTGCATGTGATATCTGAGTGAGAGTGACTAGCAAAATCAATGGGGGGCCCCTGTCGGTAATTTGACCAAGTTTAGATAGCTGGCTAGACTCATTTACCAATCAAATATTTTTTTAGCTGTCATGGACTAATTGAGTGACTGTCAGTGACTGACATTACAAGAGAAAAATTGCTCACCCAAGTTTCGAAATTGCACCTTGTGTACTCTACTATTCTAACTCTGTACAAAAAAAATAAATAAATAATAATAATTGTGTGTGTGTAGTTTTCAGAAATCGATCTGTGGGCCTCCCATCCTTGTTCTAAACTAATCTTCAAGCATAACATGAAAAATGCCATTGCTGTTACTCAACAATGCACGTCAAAATGGACATTTCAAAAAAGGTTAGAGAAAACTGCAAGTTAAACCTTGTTTTTATGGGAACATGACTGAGTGCACGAGTCTAATAGAGAAATGATGAACAGTCTTAGAATTAGTGGTGACTTGAGGAAACCTGCACCTTTGCTAGTCAATGGTTCATATTTGCACCTTTGATTACTTGTCAGGGTTCTTGAAAGGAATCTTTAATGTTTCAACATAACAAAGGGTTCCTGGAGGAACCCTGGACTGGAGACGTGGCTTAGAAGGGGCGTGGCTTTCATACATCTTTTTGGGGGCCACCTGTTAGATTAAATGTCATTCCTGTTCA
>NC_088420.1:8897311-8919811 GCF_034236695.1 Oncorhynchus nerka | reverse complement strand
GTTTATTATTTATTACTTGCTTTGGCAATGTAAACATATATTTCCTATGCCAATAAAGCCCCTTAACTTGAAATTGAATTGAGAGGGAGAGAGAGGGAGGGAAAGACAGGGAGAGAGCAAGGGAGAGAGAGAGAGGAAGGGAGAGAGAAGAGAGTGAGAGGGGGAGAGAGAGAGAGAGGGAGAGAGAGAGAGGGAGAGCGGGAGGAGTGAGGAGAGAGGGGCGGGAGGAGTGAGGAGAGAGGGGAGGGAGAGAGGGGAGGGAGTGAGAAAGGTGTAGAGAGAAACAGATAGATGGGGAGAGAGAGCGAGGCAGGGAGGGAGGGAGAAAGGGAGAAAGGTAGTGAGAGAGAAAGAGACAGAGGTGGAGAGAGAGAGGTCAAGAGATACAGACGGGTTGGGAGAGAGAGGGGGAGAGAGAGTGAGATAGAGAGAGACAGAGGGAAAGAGATAGATAGATGGGGGAGAGAGAGGGAGAGACAGACAGATGGGGAGAGAGAGAGAGAGTTACTGTGCAGGCCATTGAAGTTGTGTAGACAGGGAGAGGAGGTAAAACAGAGATGGTGTGTAGACAGGGAGAGGATGTAAAACAGAGATGGTGTGTAGACAGGGAGAGGAGGTAAAACAGAGATGGTGTGTAGACAGGGAGAGGATGTAAAACAGAGATGGTGTGTAGACAGGAGAGGGATGGAGATGGTGTGTAGACAGGGAGAGGATGTAAAACAGAGATGGTGTGTAGACAGGGAGAGGAGGTAAAACAGAGATGGTGTGTAGACAGGGAGAGGATGTAAAACAGAGATGGTGTGTAGACAGGGAGAAGATGTTAAACAGAGATGGTGTGTAGACAGGGAGAGGAGGTAAAACAGAGATGGTGTGTAGACAGGGAGAGGAGGTAAAACAGAGATGGTGTGAGGAGAGGATAAAACAGAGATGGTGTGTAGACAGGGAGAGGAGATAAACAGAGAAAGAGGAGGTAAAACAGAGATGGTGTGTAGACAGGGAGAGGATGTAAAACAGAGATCAAAAGAAAATGCCAGCTTGGCGATTCTACAACCTCAAACTTTGAACTAAATCCCCTCCACGTTAAAGTTTAACATTTGTATGCAGGTGATTGGCTTTACTGTCTTTTAGACACTAAAAGAAGTGTAAAGTACAAGTACGTAAGTAAAAATACTTTACTATTTATATTTTTGACAACTTTTGCTTTTACGTCACTACATTTATAAAGAAAATAATGTGCTTTTTACTCCAAAAACATTTTGAATGCTCAGCAGGACAGGATTAAAAAATAATTAAAAATAATTTATTTTAATTGAACCTTTATTTAGGCAAGTCAGTTAAGAACAAATTCTTATTTACAATGACGGCCTATCCCGGCCAAACCTGGACGACTCTGGGCCAATTTTGCGCCGCCCTATGGGACTCCCAATCACGGCCGGATGTGATACAGCCTGGATGGTCGAATTCACAAACCTATCAAGAGAACAGCCGTGGTCATCCCTCCTGCCTCTGACTCACTAAACACAGATGGTTTGTTTATGTCTGAGTGTTTGAGTGTGCCCCCTGGCTAAATATATAAACAACAAGAAAATGGTGCCATACGATTTTCTTAATATAAATAAAAGAAAAATAAACTGGTCACATTGGTCACATACACACATTTAGCATATGTTAATGCAGGTGTAGCGAAATACTTGTGTTCCTAGCTCCAATAGTGCAGTAGTATCTAACAATTCACAACAATACACATATCTAAGAGTAAAATAATGGAATTAAGAAATATATTTAATATTAGGATGAGGAATGTCGGAGTGGCGTTGACTAAAACACTGTAGACTAGAATACAGTGTTTACACATGAGATGAGTAAAGCAGCATGTAAACATTAATAAAGTGACCAGTGTTCCATTATTAAAGTGACTAGTGTTCCATTATTAAAGTGACTAGTGTTCCATTATTAAAGTGACCAGTGTTCCATTATTAAAGGGACTAGTGTTCTATTATTAAAGTGACTAGTGTTCCATTATTAAAGTGACTAGTGTTCCATTAATAAAGTGACTAGTGTTCCATTATTAAAGTGACCAGTGTTCCATTAATAAAGTGACTAGTGTTCCATTATTAAAGTGACCAGTGTTCCATTATTAAAGTGACTAGTGTTCCATTATTAAAGTGACTAGTGTTCCATTATTAAAGTGACTAGTGTTCCATTAATAAAGTGACTAGTGTTCCATTATTAAAGTGACCAGTGTTCCATTATTAAAGTGACCAGTGTTCCATTAATAAAGTGACTAGTGTTCCATTAATAAAGTGACCAGTGTTCCATTAATAAAGTGACTAGTGTTCCATTATTAAAGTGACTAGTGTTCCATTATTAAAGTGACCAGTGTTCCATTATTAAAGTGACCAGTGTTCCATTATTAAAGTGGCCAGTGTTCCATTATTAAAGTGGCCAGTGTTCCATTATTAAAGTGACCAGTGTTCCATTAATAAAGTGACGAGTGTTCCATTATGAAAGTGACTAGTGTTCCATTATTAAAGGGACCAGTGTTCCATTATTAAAGTGACCAGTGTTCCATTATTAAAGTGACCAGTGTTCCATTATTAAAGTGACCAGTGTTCCATTAATAAAGTGACCAGTGTTCCATTATGAAAGTGACTAGTGTTCCATTATTAAAGGGACCAGTGTTCCATTATTAAAGTGACCAGTGTTCCATTATTAAAGTGACCAGTGTTCCATTATTAAAGTGACCAGTGTTCCATTAATAAAGTGACCAGTGTTACATTAATAGAGTGACTAGTGTTCCATTAATAAAGTGACTAGTGTTCCCTTATTAAAGTGACTAGTGTTCCATTAATAAAGTGACTAGTGTTCCATTATTAAAGTGACCAGTGTTCCATTAATAAAGTGACTAGTGTTCCATTATTAAAGTGACCAGTGTTCCATTATTAAAGTGACTAGTGTTCCATTAATAAAGTGACTAGTTTTCCATTATTAAAGTGACCAATGTTCCATTAATAAAGTGACCAGTGTTCCATTAATAAAGTGACTAGTGTTCCATTAATAAAGTGACTAGTGTTCCATTATTAAAATGACTAGTGTTCCATTATTAAAGTGACCAGTGTGACTAGTGTTCCATTATTAAAGTGACCAGTGTTCCATTAATAAAGTGACCAGTGTTCCATTATTAAAGTGACCAGTGTTCCATTATTAAAGTGACTAGTGTTCCATTATTAAAGTGACCAGTGTTCCATTATTAAAGTGACCAGTGTTCCATTATTAAAGTGACCAGTGTTACATTAATAAAGTTACTAGTGTTCCATTATTAAAATGACCAGTGTTCCATTATTAAAGTGACTAGTGTTCCATTATTAAAGTGACCAGTGTTCCATTATTAAAGGGACTAGTGTTCCATTAATAAAGTGACTAGTGTTCTCTTATTAAAGTGACTAGTGTTCCATTATTAAAGGGACTAGTGTTCCATTAATAAAGTGACTAGTGTTCTCTTATTAAAGTGACTAGTGTTCCATTATTAAAGGGACCAGTGTTCTCTTATTAAAGTGACTAGTGTTCCATTAATAAAGTGACTAGTGTTCCATTATTAAAGTGACCAGTGTTCCATTAATAAAGTGACTAGTGTTCCATTATTAAAGGGACTAGTGTTCTCTTATTAAAGTGACTAGTGTTCCATTATTAAAGTGACCAGTGTTCCATTATTAAAGTGACTAGTGTTCCATTATTAAAGTGACCAGTGTTCTCTTATTAAAGTGACTAGTGTTCCATTAATAAAGTGACTAGTGTTCCATTATTAAAGTGACCAGTTTTCCATTAATAAAGTGACTAGTGTTCCATTATTAAAGGGACTAGTGTTCCATTATTAAAGTGGCCAGTGATTCCATGTCTAGTGTTCCATATTAGGACCAGTTTTCCATTAATAAAGTGACAGCCTCTAAGGTGGAGGGATGAGTAGCCAGGTGGAGGGATGAGTAGCCAGGTGGTCGCCCGCTAGTGTTGGAATATAAGGAATTTTATATGATTTATACTTTTAATTTTGATACTTAAGTATATTTTAGCAATTACATTTACTTTTGATACTAAAGAATATTTAAAACCAAATACTTTTAGTTTTTTGAAATGCAACCAATTCTTACAAACTCCCATTTTGAGTATGATCCATAAATCACAATGTCATAAAATAAACACATTTTGGAGATGGGCTTAACAAAAAGTAACTTTATTTTTCACAACATTCCATGTAGTTTCTCACAACAGACTGTTCACCACAGGAAAATGGATCAGTGCACTGAATTATTTTGGGCCGGTGTCTGTGAAATGGGACAGCAGCCCATTAGCCAAATAATGATCATTCAGCACAACAATCATCATAACATTTCTTAACAGGCCCATTATTTAACAAAGAATTAGAAGCATGCAACCAGCCCACTGGCCTAAAAATGGACTGGAACCGGCCTAGCGCCACATTTCTGCTGTGAACATAACTGTTAAAGGGTCAATCAGCAGTTGAAATAATAAGGCAATTGACTTTGTTTACAAACATTGGAGTATAACAAGCTTATATTTTGGGTTCTGATAGGGCACGACAGTTGAACTAAGCTCATGAGGCATTCATACGTTATATTCTTCAAGAATCAATGGGTACTTATAATTAATTTCTAAATCAAAAAAGTTGATGTTGTAACTGTAGATTTCCCCTCTCACGTTTGTTGACCTTATTTGGTGAACTGAAAAGGGGGCGGGGAGTATCATGCAGTTCAGTGTTGCAGAATCATGGCTTGAAGTCTAGGGGTGCTTTTAAATGGGGACTGATTCCGGCTAGTTTTTTTGTCTTGGTCACTAAGAAATGCAGGGACGAAGACTGAAGCCATATGAGAGTTGTCTTGGGGTTTAATGTGGGTGTCTCTTATGTGTGTTTGCACAGGTTAAGCTTTTGTACAGTCACTCTGCCAAAACAGTACACAGTTACAGTCACTCTCCCTTCTAGATAACTTGAAACACTCAAACCAGGTTTTGTGTATTGAAGGCGCCTAGCCTAGCTAGTGCTAGCCAACCTCTTTCGCCCATTAGCTTCAGCCAGCTGGTGTGCAATCATGGAAAGGTTGGTTTGACATTTGATAGCTATCTCTTGGGCTTATTAGGAACCACCAATAAATTACACAATGTAAATGGGACAATATTTTAATCTTTGAATTGTCTCATTTAAATGCTTTCAATATTTGTATGAATTTCTACAATTTATAGTTGGTTTGAGGTTGTTAAGTCATTGAAATTGACTGATGGTCTCTAACTTGCCCATGGTCAATATGGTTCGCATGCTGTGGGAAGGATGGAAATAAACCCAATCAAAGGCGAACTGTTACCGTACCCGTCAGTCAGTCTGTTACCATACCCGTCATTCTGTTACCGTACCCGTCATTCTGTTACCGTACCCATCATTCTGTACCGTACCCGTCATTCTGTTACCGTACCCGTCATTCTGTTACCGTACCCATCAGTCAGTCTGTTACCGTACCCTTCATTCTGTTACCGTACCCGTCAGTCAGTCTGTTACCGTACCCTTCATTCTGTTACCGTACCCGTCAGTCAGTCTGTTACCATACCCGTCATTCTGTTACCGTACCCGTCATTCTGTTACCGTACCGGTAATTCTGTTACCGTACCCGTCATTCTGTTAACGTACCCGTCAGTCAGTCTGTTACCATACCAGTCATTCTGTTACCGTACCCGTCATTCTGTTACTGTACCCGTCATTCTGTTACCGTACCCGTCAGTCATTCTGTTACCATACCCGTCATTCTGTTACCGTACCCGTCATTCTGTTACATTACCCGTCATTCTGTTACCGTACCCGTCATTCTGTTACCGTATCCGTCATTCTGTTACCGTATCCATCATTCTGTTACTGTACCTGTCATTCTGTTACCGTACCCATCATTCTGTTACCTTAACCTTCAATCTGTTAACCTAACCTTCATTCTGTTACAGTACCCGTCATTCTGTTACCGTACCCGTCATTCTGTTACCGTACCCGTCATTCTGTAACCGTACCCGTCATTCTGTTACCGTACCCGTCATTCTGTTACCGTATCCATCATTCTGTTACTGTACCTGTCATTCTGTTACCGTACCCATCATTCTGTTACCTTAACCTTCAATCTGTTACCCTAACCTTCATTCTGTTACAGTACCCGTCATTCTGTTACTGTACCCGTCATTATGTTACCGTACCCGTCATTCTCTTACCGTACCGATCATTCTGTTACCTTAACCTTCAATCTGTTACCCTAACCTTCATTCTGTTACTGTACCCGTCATTATGTTACCCTAACATTCATTCTGTTACCCTAACATTCATTATGTTACCCTAACCTTCATTCTGTTACCCTAACCTTCATTCTGTTACCGTACCCGTCATTCTGTTACCGTACCCTTCACTCTGTTACCGTACCCTTCATTCTGTTACCGTACCCTTCATTCTGTTACCGTAACCTTCATTCTGTTACCGTACCCTTCATTCTGTTACCGTACCCGTCATTCTGTTGCCGTACCCTTCATTCTGTTACCGTACCCTTCATTCTATTACCGTAACCTTCATTCTGTTACCGTACCCTTCATTCTGTTACTGTACCCGTCATTCTGTTACCGTACCCTTCATTCTGTTACAGTACCCTTCATTCTGTTACCGTAACCTTCATTCTGTTACCGTACCCTTCATTCTGTTACCGTACCCGTCATTCTGTTACCGTACCCTTCATTCTGTTACCATACCCTTCATTCTGTTACCCTAACCTTCATTCTGTTACTGTACCCTTCATTCTGTTACCGTACCCTTCATTCTGTTACCATACCCTTCATTCTGTTACCCTAACCTTCATTCTGTTACAGTACCCTTCATTCTGTTACAGTACCCTTCATTCTGTTACAGTACCCTTCATTCTGTTAACGTACCCTTCATTCTGTTACATGTAATATTTTCCTATCATCTCATAAATCTCAATTTTGGACGAGACTGACTTTATGACCAAAATGATCCTATAGTATTTAAAATTTCTAGTACATTTTAACACTATAATAAATGTTTCTGCCTCATATTGATACCAAATAAGCCGTTTTCAAAATGAGAATTTACCTTTTTTTTCTAAAGGGGATGATTATTTAAATATTAATACAAAAAGATATATATCCCAACAATGGGATATGCACAGCCACTTAAGGAACTCATACTCGTGTGAGCCTTATTGAAGCTACACATTTTTTAAAACTTAACTAGGAAAGTCAGTTAAGAACAATTTCTTATTTACATTGATGGCCTACCAGGGAACAGTGGGTTAACTGCCTTATTCAGGGGCAGAACGACATATTTTTACCTTGTCTGCTCAGGGATTCGATCCAGCAACCTGTCAGTTACCGGCCCAACGCTCTAACCACTAGAGCTACCTGCCGTGCTCAACCTTAACATGTGGTGACAATACAACAGAACAGAATAAACGGAATTACATTTGCTCTCACAGGTGGCCAAAAATAACTATCTGAAAGCCACTTCCCTACTAAGCCACATCTCCAGTCTTCTGATCTGACCCGGTGGATCATAGCACAATAACCCAACTAAGTGTCCCAACTGGCTGGGTCAAATATAACTCAACCTTTGTTCTGGCCATTATTTACCCAACTGGCTGGGTCAAATATAACTCAACCTTTGTTCTGTCCATTATTTACCCAACTGGCTGGGTCAAATATAACTCAACCTTTGTTCTGGCCATTATTTACCCAACTGGCTGGGTCAAATATAACTCAACCTTTGTTCTGTCCATTATTTACCCAACTGGCTGGGTCAAATATAACTCAACCTTTGTTCTGGCCATTATTTACCCAACTGGCTGGGTCAAATATAACTCAACCTTTGTTCTGTCCATTATTTACCCAACTGGCTGGGTCAAATATAACTCAACCTTTGTTCTGTCCATTATTTACCCAACTGGCTGGGTCAAATATAACTCAACCTTTGTTCTGTCCATTATTTACCCAACTGGCTGGGTCAAATATAACTCAACCTTTGTTCTGTCCATTATTTACCCAACTGGCTGGGTCAAATATAACACGGCGTGTGTTCTGCCCACTCTACCCAGCGCTGTTATTTTTTTTGACCAAGCATTCTCTATTCCCTTGTGACTGGCCTTTATGGCTCTCTGGCTTAACATTGGCTATAAAGTCAGTCGTTTCGGACCAGGCGAGACGCTAAGTCCGTCAACAACATAGTGTTTACATTGAGGGTCAAGAGATAAACCCTTGCGGGACAAGTGGCCAAACAAAGACTGGCCTATTGACTGAAGAAAGGCTTGCCGGTGACCTGAAGTCGCTTTGTCGCCTCTGGTACAACTGACCCCTTTCTCTGTGTCCGTGACTACCATAAGTGGATGCCTGCTGATACCGCCGAAGGAGCTTAACAGAGGAAGGCATGGAGATGCTGGACGGATGAGAGAAGGACAGATGGATGTAGGTTTGATTACATGCGACTCATCCTCTGTAACCCCTCACACACTGTGCGTTGCCCTGGATACCAAGATCAGCTTCGACAACTAAATGTGAACGTTAACTGTAAGGCAACGTTAACTGCTTACCTAAACGATTAACATCACACACACACACACGCAGACACACAAGCAGACAGACAGAGAGACACACACCTAGGCTGTTTGTATCCCAAATGGCACCCTATTCCCTATTTAGTGCACAATTTTGTTGTTGTTGTTGTTGTACTTTTACCCCTTGTTTCTAATCAGTTGGTAATTAATTGTCCAATCGCTCCAACTCCCATACGGATGCAGAAAAGGCGAAGGTAGAGAGCCATGTATCCTCCGAAACACGACCCTGCTAAGCTGCACTGCTTCTTGACACACTGCTCGCTTAATCCGGAAGCCAGCCGCGCTAATGTGTTGGAGGGAACACCGTACAACTGGCGACCCGAAGTCAGCGTGCATGCGCCTGCCCGCCACAAGGAGTCGCTAGAGCGCGATAGGACAAGGACATCCCGGCCGGACAAAATCCTCCCCTAACCCGGACGATGCTAGGCCGCCCCATAGGTCTCCTGGTCGTGGTCTCCTGTGCCACAACCTGGGATCAAACCCGGGTCTATAGTGCGTCAGACCGCTGCACCACTCAGCAGTAGTATATAGGATATTATAAACTGGGTGGTTCGAGCCCTGAATGCTGATTGGCTGCTGACAGCCATGGTATACCACAGGTATGACAAAACATTTATTTTTACTGCTCTAATTACGTTAGTAACCAGTTTATAATAGAAATAATATATATATACAGGCCTTAGCCAATATATCACGGCTAAGGGCTGTGTCGAGGCACTCTGCGATACCTTGTGCCTAAGAACAGCCCTTAGCCATGATATATTGGCCACATACCACACCCTCTCGTCCCTTATTACTTAAATATAGTCCACTACTTTTGATCTGGCCCATAGGGAATAGGGTGCAATTTGGGATGAAATCCATCGGTGAAGTGTTGAAATGTTGAAATGTGAAATGTTTTACCGTTGGTGAAGTCTACATCCCAGCGCCCTGCACTTTCAGTGCCTCCGTCCCCGGGTTGCACAGTAGACATGCATGTCCCACCGCCAGAAAGGAATACTCTGCTGGTGTTTCTCAATGTGTTTCTGGGTGCCTTCCGCTAATTACACTCCATATGTTTTCCTCTGACTCGTCTCGCCGATTCCATCCGCCGCAGACCAGTATAAAAGAAAAGGTTAAGACGACTGTTAGAATCATTAGCGGGTCAAGCAACAGTCATTGTTCATTGCTTCCTATATGAGGTCCAAGGAACAATAGCGACAACTTGCTAGCTGCTGTTAGTTGTACAGCCAGGCTCACAACAAGGCAGGGATACAGTAAAAACAAGAAAAACACAGCCAGACCTGGGTTCAAATACTATTTGAAATCATGTCAAATACTTTATACGTACTTGATTGAGGTTTCGTGGCGTAATGGATCAATAGAATACATCTACAAATCTGCAAACCTCACCCATCTGTCACTCCAGACAGGCTAACACAAACCATTTGACATTGTTTTTATAATATTTGAAACCAGGTAGGCACCACAGTGTAGAGATGGTAGGAGAGGAGGCCTCATCACTCTCTAGCAGTCTCCGTATGAGCGAGGAAAACCTGTTTACAGTAAAGCCTGTGTGAAGCATGTATCTACTGAACATGGGAAAGCCTGTTTACAGTAAAGCCTGTGTAAAGCATGTATCTACTGAACATGGGAAAGCTCTCTTTACCTTAAGGCCTGTGTAAAGAATGTATCTACTTAACAGCCTGTTTACAGTAAAGACTATTTACAGTAAAGCCTATTTACAGTATATTCTAGTATAGCTTGTATCTCCTGAGCAAGGATTGGGTGTTAGCCCAGTGCTTGATTTGATAGTTTTCTCATGTGCCACAATGAAAGACTGGGAATGTTCCATAGCTAAGGACTGAGAATGAGCCACAGCGAAGGACTGGGAATGTTCCACAGCGAAGGACTGAGAATGTTCAACAGCGAACGACTGAGAATGTGCCACAGAGAAGGACTGGGAATGTTCCACTGTGAAGGACTGGGAATGTTCCACTGTGAAGGACTGAGAATGTTCCACTGTGAAGGACTGAGAATGTTCCACTGTGAAGGACTGAGAATGTTCCACTGTGAAGGACTGAGAATGTTCCACTGTGAAGGACTGGGAATGTTCCACTGTGAAGGACTGGGAATGTTCCACTGTGAAGGACTGAGAATGTTCCACTGTGAAGGACTGAGAATGTTCCACAGTGAAGGACTGAGAATGTTCCACAGCGAATGACTGAGAATGTTCCACAGAGAAGGACTGGGAATGTTCCACAGCAAATGACTGAGAATGTTCCACAGAGAAGGACTGAGAATGTTCCACAGCGAACGACTGAGAATGTGCCACAGAGAAGGACTGGGAATGTTCCACTGTGAAGGACTGAGAATGTTCCACTGTGAAGGACTGAGAATGTTCCACTGTGAAGGACTGAGAATGTTCCACAGCGAATGACTGAGAATTTTCAACAGCGAAGGACTGGGAATGAGCCACAGCGAAGGACTGGGAAAACAGCTGTGTTAAGAATGTCAGATTAATTTGACACATTGTGTTGGGGTGTGTGTGAGAGAGGATTTCAACAAACATGTTTAGATGGTGATCTGTATGTTGCTACATCCATTTGTGGACTTCATACAATAATGGATATGTACCCTGCAGCACTTCATCAGAAACCCAACACAGAAGCTTGTTTTACTCCAATGTTTGTAAACAATGTAAATGTAAAACAAAAAAGTCTCATAACATGGTTAAAACTATAATGTTAATATCGTATATGGTCAGTCCTTGCATCCATAGCTCTGTCTAGGAATTTGAGGAGTTACATTTCTCCATCCCAATCCATCAGCTTTTTTTTTTACCAATACAAGGTCGGAGAGTTAGCATTGTTATTTTTCAACTACTGATTGCTGATTTTTATTTGTTTTTACAGCTGTAAAGTACACACTTGGTATTTGTATTTGTTTCTACAGCTGTAAAGTACACACTTAGTATTTTTATTTGTTTTTACAGCTGTAAAGTACACACTTAGTATTTTTATTTGTTTTTAAAGCTGTAAAGTACACACTTAGTATTTTTATTTTCTTTCAGACCTCAGGTGCATGTTATGTATCCCTGGTGAGTGAAAGGTCACACGCGTGCACTCACACACACACCAGGTCGGTGCGCTATCGCCCATAACAGACTTGTCTCATACCATCTTATCTTCTCTCTTTGTACGCACACACACACACACACACACACACACACACACACACACACACACACACACACACACACACACACACACACACACACACACACACACACACACACACACACACACACAAACACACACACACACAGAAACACACACAGAAGGCACAGTGCGTGCGTGTGTGTCTCTGTGTGTGTGTGCTCTGTGTGTGTGTGTGTGCTGTGTGTGTGTGTGTGTGTGTGTGTGTGTGTGTGTGTGTGTGTGTGTGTGTGTGCTGTGTGTGTGTGTGTGTGTGTGTTTTTATTTTTTATTTTTTTATTTTTTTATTTCACCTTTATTTAACCAGGTAGGCTAGTTGAGAACAAGTTCTCATTTGCAACTGCGACCTGGCCAAGATAAAGCATAGCAGTGTGAACAGACAACACAGAGTTACACATGGAGTAAACAATTAACAAGTCAATAACACAGTAGAAAAAAAAAAAAAAAAAAAAAAATGGCCAGTCTATATACAATGTGTGCAAAAGGCATGAGGAGGTAGGCGAATAATACAATTTTGCAGATTAACACTAGGGTGATAAATGATCAGATGGTCATGTACAGGTAGAGATATTGGTGTGCAAAAGAGCAGAAAAGTAAATAAAAAAATAAAAAAACAGTATAAAAACAGTATGGGAATGAGGTAGGTGAAAATGGGTGGGCTATTTACCAATAGACTATGTACAGCTGCAGCGATCGGTTAGCTGCTCGGATAGCTGATGTTTGAAGTTGGTGAGGGAGATAAAAGTCTCCAACTTCAGCGATTTTTGCAGTTCGTTCCAGTCACAGGCAGCAGAGTACTGGAACGAAAGGCGGCCAAATGAGGTGTTGGCTTTAGGGATGATCAGTGAGATACACCTGCTGGAGCGTGTGCTACGGATGGGTGTTGCCATCGTGACCAGAGAACTTTGATAAGGCGGAGCTTTACCTAGCATGGACTTGTAGATGACCTGTAGCCAGTGGGTCTGGCGACGAATATGTAGCGAGGGCCAGCCGACTAGAGCATACAAGTCGCAGTGGTGGGTGGTATAAGGTGCTTTGGTGACAAAACGGATGGCACTGTGATAGACTGCATCCAGATTGCTGAGTAGAGTGTTGGAAGCCATTTTGTAGATGACATCGCCGAAATCGAGGATCGGTAGGATAGTCAGTTTTACTAGGGTAAGCTTGGCGGCGTGAGTGAAGGAGGCTTTGTTGCGGAATAGAAAGCCGACTCTTGATTTGATTTTCGATTGGAGATGTTTGATGTGAGTCTGGAAGGAGAGTTTGCAGTCTAGCCAGACACCTAGGTACTTATAGATGTCCACATATTCAAGGTCGGAACCATCCAGGGTGGTGATGCTAGTCGGGCATGCGGGTGCAGGCAGCGATCGGTTGAAAAGCATGCATTTGGTTTTACTCGCGTTTAAGAGCAGTTGGAGGCCACGGAAGGAGTGCTGTATGGCATTGAAGCTCGTTTGGAGGTTAGATAGCACAGTGTCCAATGACGGGCCGAAAGTATATAGAATGGTGTCGTCTGCGTAGAGGTGGATCAGGGAATCGCCCGCAGCAAGAGCAACATCATTGATATATACAGAGAAAAGAGTCGGCCCGAGAATTGAACCCTGTGGCACCCCCATAGAGACTGCCAGAGGACCGGACAGCATGCCCTCCGATTTGACACACTGAACTCTGTCTGCAAAGTAATTGGTGAACCAGGCAAGGCAGTCATCCGAGAAACCGAGGCTATTGAGTCTGCCGATAAGAATATGGTGTTTGACAGAGTCGAAAGCCTTGGCGAGGTCGATGAAGACGGCTGCACAGTACTGTCTTTTATCGATGGCGGTTATGATATCGTTTAGTACCTTGAGCGTGGCTGAGGTGCACCCGTGACCGGCTCGGAAACCAGATTGCACAGCGGAGAAGGTACGGTGGGATTCGAGATGGTCAGTGACCTGTTTGTTGACTTGGCTTTCGAAGACCTTACATAGGCAGGGCAGGATGGATATAGGTCTATAGCAGTTTGGGTCCAGGGTGTCTCCCCCTTTGAAGAGGGGATGACTGCGGCAGCTTTCAATCCTTGGGGATCTCAGACGATATGAAAGAGAGGTTGAACAGGCTGGTAATAGGGGTTGCGACAATGGCGGCAGATAGATTCAGAAATAGAGGGTCCAGATTGTCAAGCCCAGCTGATTTGTACGGGTCTAGGTTTTGCAGCTCTTTCAGAACATCTCCTATCTGGATTTGGGTAAAGGAGAACCTGGAGAGGCTTGGGCGAGGAGCTGCGGGGGGGGCGGAGCTGTTGGCCGAGGTTGGAGTAGCCAGGCGGAAGGCATGGCCAGCCGTTGAGAAGTGCTTATTGAAGCTTTCGATAATCGTGGATTTATCGGTGGAGACCGTGTTACCTAGCCTCAGTGCAGTGGGCAGCTGGGAGGAGGTGCTCTTGTTCTCCATGGACTTCACAGTGTTCCAGAACTTTTTGGAGTTGGAGCTGTAGGATGCAAACTTCTGCCTGAAGAAGCTGGCCTTAGCTTTCCTGACTGACTGCGTGTATTGGTTCCTGACTTCCCTGAACAGTTGCATATCACGGGGGCTATTCGATGCTATTGCAGTCCGCCACAGGATGTTTTTGTGCTGGTCGAGGGCAGTCAGGTCTGGAGTGAACCAAGGGCTGTATCTGTTCTTGGTTCTGCATTTTTTGAACGGAGCATGCTTATCTAAAATGGTGAGGAAGTTACTTTTAAAGAATGACCAGGCATCCTCAACTGACGGGATGAGGTCAATGTCCTTCCAGGATACCCGGGCCAGGTCGATTAGAAAGGCCTGCTCACAGAAGTGTTTTAGGGAGCATTTGACAGTGATGAGGGGTGGTCGTTTGACTGCGGCTCCGTGGCGGATACAGGCAATGAGGCAGTGATCGCTGAGATCCTGGTTGAAGACAGCGGAGGTGTATTTGGAGGGCCAGTTGGTCAGGATGACGTCTATGAGGGTGCCCTTGTTTACAGAGTTAGGGTTCTACCTGGTGGGTTCCTTGATGATTTGAGTGAGATTGAGGGCATCTAGCTTACATTGTAGGACTGCCGGGGTGTTAAGCATATCCCAGTTTAGGTCACCTAACAGAACAAACTCTGAAGCTAGATGGTGTGTGTGTGTGTGTTGGTTAGCGGTCAGTTGTGACAGAGGTTTCTCACACCACTACACTAATGACACAGAACAGGCATTTAACACCACTACACTAATGAAACAGAACAGGCATCTAACACCACTACACTAATGACACAGAACAGGCATTTAACACCACTACGCTAATGACACAGAACAGGCATTTAACACCACTACACTAATGACACAGAACAGGCATTTAACACCACTACACTAATGACACAGAACAGGCATCTAACACCACTACATTAATGACAAAGAACAGGTAAGAGATTGCTTAAAGCCTCTCAAAGACTCTTAACGACCAGGCTAAATTTAGGACACAAGCATTAAGCTCTTTATTCACCATTGGTGAAATAAAATGCCCCCCACAAGTGACTAGGCCACCTCATTTGATGCGGGAACACCTCAGAATCAATGCGATATTAGTTCCTGCATTGTTAAGAGTTGTGTCAACTGTGGGCCATAGTAAAGGCTTATTTCAGCGTGTTGATCTATCAATGACGAGGTGAGGTGAGGATGTCGAGAGATGCGGTTTACGGCTCTAAGAGAGCTCTCAGACCAAGGAGACACTTTAAAGGACCGATGTTTTCTTCAGGTAAACTCCCAATGTGGACCTATCGGACAGTGTGCACATACACTCAGCCGGGTTTGACTAGTCCTCTTCCTTAAATATGTGATGTTTACAACGGTACACACACACACTGACACACACACACACACACACACACTGACACACACACAGACACTCACACACACACTGATACACACACACACACTGACACACACTGACTGACACACACACACACACACACACACTGACACACACACAGACACTCACACACACACTGATACACACACACACACTGACACACACTGACTGACACTGACACACACACAGACACTCACACACACGCACTGACACACACACACACACAGACACACACAGACAGACACACACACAGACACACACACACTGACACACACTGACACACACACACACACACACACACACACACACACAGACACTCACACACACACTGATACACACACACACACTGACACACACTGACTGACACACACACTGACACACACACACACGGACACACACACACAGACACACACACACACTGATACACACACACACACTGACACTGACACACACACTGACACACACACACGGACACACACACACAGACACGCACTGACACACACACACACACAGACACACACAGACAGACACACACACACACACACATACACACACACACACACACACACACACACACACACACACACACACACACACACACACACACACACACACACACACACACACACACTCCAAGTTGGTGTAAGCCCCCGGCTGTGAGTACCTCTTCACATCCTTCTTTCATCCAGACTTAGTTTAGTGCCGTTTCATCAAATACTAATGGATGGCAAATACTGGGCCTAACCGTTAACAATGTGGTTGTGTTTGGACAGGGCAACACAAAGTAATTGCATGTACGGCTGCCCCCCTTGTTAATTGAATGTGGCTCTGCTATGGAGGAAATGATGTACATAAGGTACATTTAACCTGTCTGTGATGACACACTGTGAATGGTCCTTGTTTCCTCCCATGACGAGACATCAGCACAAATACGGTTCTTCTAACTAATTCTAAATCGTACAAGATATGCATTGTGATGTCAATATACAGGATGTAGATGACCATATTCAACCAATAAGGTCACAGAAATCCGATCTCTTTTATACATTGGGAAATACTTTACATGTATGTACACGTTACACATAAATAAAGCTGAAATAAATCAATATATATATATTGATTTATTTCAGCTTTATTTTATTTATTATTATAGATATATACATATATATATACACATACATAGTGTCATGCTTATGATGTGCTTATATACGGGATAATCAACGCGGGGATATGCGTTCTGTGGAAAGTAATGAACGAAGTGGAAGGTGTGTTCCACGACGCGCTAGCGGAGTGAAACTACCGCTTCCAGAGAACACGTAGAGTCCCAAGTTGACTATCCCTTTTTATACCATGGCTATCATTTAACAAATTTGCCACTCGAAATGAGTTCATTTGCAGGTAGAAATGTGTTCACCATCCACTGATGTAGTTAGCAAGTTTACTAGATAGATACTGTAAGTTTCCTTGGTAACCAAACAAACAGACTAGCTAGTTTAGCTCACCAAATCATTCCTTCTAGCTTGCTATTATGAAAATCTAATTCAGCAAATAACAATAATAATGTTTTCAATTCGATTTTTGCTTTCAAAAGCAGCTCAAACAAAACATGTAAGAATGAACTTCATGCCATTGAATTCGACAGTGCAACTACACCACGAGTTATAGGGAAATAATGCACGCTCTAGAATGCCCTTCAAGCCAATCGGAAAGGAATATTCAACAATGCCATGGTATAAAGCTACTTATAAACTGGGTGGTTCGAGCCCTGAATGCTGATTGGCTGACAGCTGTGGTATATCAGACCATATACCACGGGTATGACAAAACATTTGTTTTTACTGCTCTAATTACATTGGTTACCAGTTTATAATAGCAATAAGGCATCTCGGGGGGGTTATGGTATATGGCCAATATACCACAGCTAAGGGCTGTGCCTCAGAACAGCCCTTGGCTGTGGTATATTGGCCATATACCACACCCCCTCGTGCCTTATTGCTTAAAAAGAGCATGATGACATAATTTTGAACCTCAAAAATGTTTTGCAATGCCATAGATATAGAATAATATGATGTTATTGTAGAGCAAGAGATGTCTACTCTCCCTTGAACGGTGAGCGTGTGTGTGTGTGTGTGTGTGTGTGTGTGTGTGTGTGTGTGTGTGTGTGTGTGTGTGTGTATTATAGCCATGTGTAAAAATACAGTTCGCATGGCACTCTAACTCACCAGCCGATCATTAACCCATTAGACCAACAGGTCTCCCATTGGATGAAACCCTAGAGACCCAGGAGTTGTCTCACTCCCCTGTGAGTGTTTGAGCACTTACAGTAAAGCGCACGTACGTACGCACGCACGTACGTACGTACGCACACACACATTTCTTATTTGTGAGAAATGCCAATGCCCTTCACTTGATCTGTACATGATGCTTAGTCCTGTTGTAAATAAAGCACGGCAGACTAGAACAGACAGCTCCTTCAATCATTGGCATTAAAAGGCCATTCTTAGACGTGATGCTGTGAAGATGTCATGAAGGTTGAATGGCTCCTGTTCTGTTTTGGCCTGGATCAGTCTGTATTATGTGAAGAACTCACTCAGGTCTGTTTCATCCATTTGGCCTGGATCAGTCTGTATTATGTGAAGAACCACTCAGGTCTGTTTCATCCATTTGGCCTGGATCAGTCTGTATTATGTGAAGAACCACTATCACTCAGGTCTGTTTCATCCATTTGGCCTGGATCAGTCTGTATTATGTGAAGAACCACTCAGGTCTGTTTCATCCATTTGGCCTGGATCAGTCTGTATTATGTGAAGTATCACTCAGGTCTGTTTCATCCATTTGGCCTGGATCAGTCTGTATTATGTGAAGTATCACTCAGGTCTGTTTCATCCATTTGGCCTGGATCAATCTGTATTATGTGAAGAACCACTCAGGTCTGTTTCATCCATTTGGCCTGGATCAGTCTGTATTATGTGAAGAACCACTCAGGTCTGTTTCATCCATTTGGCCTGGATCAGTCTGTATTATGTGAAGTATCACTCAGGTCTGTTTCATCCATTTGGCCTGGATCAGTCTGTATTATGTGAAGAACCACTCAGGTCTGTTTCATCCATTTGGCCTGGATCAGTCTGTATTATGTGAAGTATCACTCAGGTCTGTTTCATCCATTTGGCCTGGATCAGTCTGTATTATGTGAAGTATCACTCAGGTCTGTTTCATCCATTTGGCCTGGATCAGTCTGTATTATGTGAAGAACCACTCAGGTCTGTTTCATCCATTTGGCCTGGATCAGTCTGTATTATGTGAAGTATCACTCAGGTCTGTTTCATCCATTTGGCCTGGATCAGTCTGTATTATGTGAAGTATCACTCAGGTCTACTCCACCCCTTTCCTTCTCTTCATGGCTCTCTTTTGTTTCCTGTCTGGCACCGAAAATAAGTTTTGGAAGTTCTCCCAATATAGAACATGCCTCTTCTATTAAGCCACCGTGAACAAAATCATCTATTTAGTTTAGAAAAACATGTACAATGTTGTTCTTTACGCTGGGAATGGAGGTGGTTGGCCAGAGAGTTCTGGGCCCGAAGGAAGTTTGGATTGTGGTGTTTTAGGGATGTTGAGTTAAATTGGGCTGGAAGGAACCCTGATTCGGTCTGAAAGACTTGGCCTGACAGGGTGGCGAGAGGTTTCTATATTTTCAGAGCAGGGCAGATGTGTGTGTGTGTGTGTGTGTGTGTGTGTGTGTGTGTGTTCTGTGTGTGTGTGTGTGTGTGTGTGTGTGTGTGTGTGTGTGTGTGCGAGGACCACCCTGGGTCTGAGGTGGTTTTGTGGCAGGGACACCTGTGAATTCAGAAGTGGGCCGTCACCAAAACCTCAAGATGGACTGCTTCGGTACAGCGAAATTACTTCAAGCTTCATCAGACAGAAGGAAATGACCATAAACCATTCCTGCCCCACATCCCATACAGGCCCCACATCCCATACAGGCCCAACATCCCATACCTGCCCCACATCCCATACAGGCCCCACATCCCATACCTGCCCCACATCCCATACAGGCCCCACATCCCATACCTGCCCCATATCCCATACAGGCCCAACATCCCATACCTGCCCCACATCCCATACAGGCCCCACATCCCATACCTGCCCCATATCCCATACAGGACCCACATCCCATACCTGCCCCACATCCCATACAGGCCCCACATCCCATACCTGCCCCATATCCCATACCTGCCCCACATCCCATACCTGCCCCACATCCCATACAGGCCCCACATCCCATACAGGCCCCATATCCCATACCTAACCCATATTCCATTCCTGCCCCACATCCCATACCTGCCCCATATCCCATACAGCCCCACATCCCATACAGGCCCCACATCCCATACCTGCCCCACATCCCATACCTGCCCCACATCCCATACCTGCCCCATATCCCATACAGGCCCCACATCCCATACAGGCCCCACATCCCATACAGGCCCCACATCCCATTCCTGCCCCACATCCCATACAGGCCCCACATCCCATACAGGCCCCACATCCCATACAGGCCCCACATCCCATACAGTCCCCACATCCCATACAGGCCCCACATCCCATACAGGCCCCACATGCCATACAGGCCCCACATCCCATACAGGACCCACATCCCATACAGGCCCCACATCCCATACAGGCCCCACATCCCATACAGGCCCCACATCCCATACCTGCCCCATATCCCATTCCTGCCCCACATCCCATACAGGCCCCACATCCCATACAGGCCCCACATTCCTGCCCCACATCCCATACAGGCCCCACATCCCATACAGGCCCCACATCCCATACCTGTCCCATATCCCATACCCGCCCCATATCCCATTCCTGCCCCACATCCCATACAGGCCCCATATCCCATACAGGCCCACATCCCATACAGGCCCCACATCCCATACAGGACCGGTGAATTAAATATATAAGTGAACCCCTTTACTTTACTTGAGATGCAACTTGATACAAATGGTGGTTCAATCTGTCTCGGCAGTAATCTCCAGGCGTTGTCAGGGGTTTGAGGCTTTTTTTTACCTCATGCAGACACCAATAAATTGTGGCTTTAAGGGAGGGAAGGACGGGGAAGAGGAGAGGGGGAGAAGGGAGGGGTGGGGAAGGGAGGGGTGGGGAAGGAGGGGGAGGGTGGGATGGGAAAGGGGAGGGGAGGGAGGGGTGGGGGAAGGGAAGGGAGGGGAAGAGGGGAGGGAGGGTGGGATGGGAAAGGGGAGGGGGAGGGAGGGGTGGGGAAGGAAAGGAGGGGTGGGGAAGGGAAGGAGGGGTGGGGGAAGGGAAGGGAAGGGAGGGGTGGGGAAGGGGAGGGAGGGCTGGGGAAAGAGTGACCTGTCGGCCTGCCCCATTCATCATCCGGACAAAATGTCTCCCGCATCTTTTCCACTGATCAGGGAGAACATCCCGTGGTTAGCAAGTTTAAGTAAAGACGCGGAAACCTTTTTCACAAAATCTATCTTGTGGTTTCGGCCCAAAAACATCTTTATTATTTCCTATATTTTTCTCACTCTGTATATTCTCCAGAGTAGTATTTTATTTAACCTTTATTTAACTAGGCAAGTCAGTTAATAGAACAAAATCTTAATTATAATGACGGCCTACACCGGCCAAACCCGGATGACGCTGGGCTAATTGAGCGCCGCCCTATGGGACTCCCAATCACAGCCGGTTGTGATACAGCCTGGATTTGAACCAGGGTGTCTGTGCTAACGCCTCTAGCACAGTGCCTTAGACCGCTGCGCCACTCAGGAGCAGCAGAGAGTGATCAGGGAATCTGCTTACATCCAATTGGTTTCTGAGAGAAAATCACCAATGGAAAGCGTGTGTATGAGGTCACTGTTTCAGTGGAAGTTGGACCAACAGGGGGAATCGCGTGTGGTATTTACAGAATGTGGTCTACTCCTAGACAGTTTTCTAACAGGCTTTGATCAAGAGTTATATGGTATGTAGTAGGTGACGTTAATAAACGACCTCCAAGGTAAAGTGGTGGGACATGAGTCGGCAGCAGCCAACTACCTGACAAAACAAGTCCTCTTGAGGCTGAGGTTGGCGTTTAGCTTTTTGGCAGGATTCTGAAAGACACGCACAGAGTGTCTCGAATACACGCGCACATGTACACACACACACACGCTAGTACAGACGTTCACACACACAAGCATGCACACTCACACACACGCACATCAACCCTCACAAACACGCACGCACACACACACACACACACACACACACACACACACACACACACACACACACACACACACACACACACACACACACACACACACACACACACACACACACACACACACGCACACACACACACACACACACACACAATTGTTGTACTGCAGTGTTGAGGGAGCTAAGCACACATGCTGTGCATGACGAATGAAATTAGATTTGATTTGAGACACACACAAATATGCAATGGTTAAGTGTTGTTCATAAATTGGTGTGGAGCATAACAAAACTCCGATTTCATTGTGAACTCTGGATTGGAAACATTTCAATGGAACAGCAATGTTTCAGGCTTACATAAATCCCCAGAGTGTTTAACAACAACTTTATATGGTCCTTCTAACTAATTCTAAATCAGACGGGATATGCATTGTAATGACAATATACAGGATGTAGGTCAACAAATGTATTTACATTTTATTTCACCTTTATTTAACCAGATAAGCTAGTTGAAAACAAGTTCTCATTTACAACTGCGACCTGGCAAATAAGATCACAGAAATCCCATCTCATT